>NC_040045.1:28730503-28782469 GCF_003713205.1 Coffea eugenioides | reverse complement strand
ACTTTGACACTTTTATTAAAGTATATAAGGAAAAGTGGGAGCTGAATCAAGTAAATTGACCTAAAGTTAGAATATTAATAACAAAATAGCTGCAACTACTTGAGTTCGTTAGATTTGAGTTATGATCATTAATGTTACAACTTAAGGATGCTGGCTAAGTTGTTGTTACGATCATATGACTCACAAAGAACTCATTAGCTTATCGTATAGTTGCTATTATGTTTCTAACTATTTGTGGATAATTAAGTCCATTATGTTTTGTTGAGACTTTCCACTATTGTATCTTTATAGAACAGTAAGTGCTTTAATGGATTTAAACACATTAAAGTGAATCATGTACTACATTGTTTTATGAATATGTCAAAAGGTGTCCATTTGAGCATACCCAATAATGAAATATTGGTGTCAAAATATTTTGCAAACATATATTTTCAATGGGGTTTTGCTATTATTGATGTTTGGACATATAAGTGTAAAATATTAAATCCTATTGTTTGTGGACATTATCATGAGAATTATGCACATGATTAATATTTGGACCATTAAATGGACATCAAAGTTATTGTCCATTTCTTCCTCATTAGGTTTATCTACAATAAGTTGTTAGAATTGTGATACATGGAAGGAAATATATTCAAATTGATATATAATCGCTATGATTCATTCTAATAACATTGTAGGATAAACATGATTAAATATTGTGGCCACTCTATTTATTTGATTCTGTACAATTATTATTTATGTAGTCATTTGTCCAAGTGAGAGAATGTTAGAATATTTATGTGGCCTACATGACCACGCATAATATTATTAAGATAACTCCCATTAATTAGAAGGATAAATAACTGTATGAATAAATATGAATAACTAATTACAAAATTCAAATGAGAATAGATGACTGGAGGAAGTAGGAAACCCTATATTTGTTGTATGTCAACGTATTATATGATATTTATTGTGGTACTTTATTAGATAATTATAGTAATTATTAAACTATATTTTATCATTATGGTTGACAAATAAAGTACGATAAAAATATTAGAATCTATCATTATCCTATGATGGGAGGGATTGTGACTCTATAAATGCTCTAGGGCTCCTGGTCCTCTCACTACTCGGACATATATTATTTTTACCCATCACTAAAATAACATAACAGAGAGTTAAGTGAGGGAAGACTAGATAGCGTAAAGTTATAGTTCACAACCTTGGTGATTGAAAGGCTTGGTGATAAAGAGGCGTGGAATTCTTCTCCAAAATGTCTTCAATGTCACAAGGTATGCCAATTTTGAATTTATTTCTTAATTTTAATTTACAAATCATACTAAAGATCCTGCTCTTTATGTCTAATAGAATCAACTAGAACAACAAATGCGGTTGCATTAGATCCAAAATTCCTGAAGAAGAAAGTTAACGTGCATAGCACCACAAAGCCTATATGATTTCCTGTTTGAGTCCAGTGGTTGTTCTAGCCAAAAGGGCAATTAGAATTTGAGTCTGGCAATCTTGTAGACTTCATGAACTGCATTCATAGTCTTGGCTGTAGGAAGCCATCCAATTAAGCTGAAGATATTCTTGTGGAATAGATTTTGACTGCAAAATGCAGTGTCAAGAAAGAACCATGTGGTTTTTGGAGAAAATTTCTAAAATTATGATGATTTTAAAAAAAATTCTACAAAGGGGGCCTTTTTTGTATGGAGTTCCGTCAAGGGGTCTTCGCATTCAGCAAATGCGAGCTCAAGGGAGCTCGCATTTGCTGAATGCGAGGTCTCCCTGAATTTTCCTACCATCCAAATCAAAAAAAAAAAAGAAAAGAAAAACAGACATAGAGGTGTTTTTTTTGAAATTTTGTGAACAAAAGATCTTCCCCTTCAAGTGCAGATGATGCAGAAATGAAGAAGTTACTTATACAACCCAAATTCAGATCGGATTTCGCTCATGAAAGCCAGATATCCAACCCTGGCTCGAAATGTTCACCCACATTTTCTGCACATTTTCTCTTTTTTTTTCTACTGATTTTCTCTCCCTTTTTGGCTCCCCACAGTCTCTCTTCCTCCCTTACTCTCTCTCTGGTTTTCCTTTCTGCTTCAACCATCACTTCTCCCTCAATCTCCCCTCTCTTTCTCGGTACTTTTTCTTTCTCCTTTGCCCGCTGCTACCCGAAGCTCTTTCTTTGCTTTTTCCTCACTCAGTCCAACCCTGCCATTGTTGTCGAAGAATGAACAGTTGCTTTGCAATTCAATACTACTGCTGCTTGCATTGCTGGTGCTGCCATTGTTAGCACTGATTGCGCAAGCATCCCAGTTCGGGAATGCGGGAGTTTGGTCTTTTTTTTTTTTTTTTCCAAACTGAGCTCGCATTCGCGGAATGCGAGCTCAGTGACCTCGCATTCCACGAATGCGAAGACCCCCATTTCAAGAACAAATGAAAAAAACCGCCCCACTTGTAGAATGATTTTTTTTTTCATCACAAACCAAGAATTCTCCCTTTTGTACCAAGCAAGTGAAGCCCATGACGAAGAGACTCCTTGGTGAATAAACCAAATCCATTTCCAGTTCCAGTCCCAATTCCAATTTTAGTTTCTGAATTCTGAGTTTTTTTTCTTCCACGATTACTTCTTCTAAATCTAAATCAACCTGTAGAACTTTAGGCATGCCTGCTGTAGCTTGTTTTTTATTCTTGGCAATTAGAGTCGTGTATCATGCGTTTTCTCGCATCTTCATCCTCCAATAGTAAGTTAGCAAGGCAGGAATTGCCCCAGCCATGAGAACTATCCTCCGAACTAATATGCTTGAGCAACAGTAGAGCCAGTGGGATCAATTGCATAAGATGGAGCCTTAAACCTTGCATTGAAAATTGCTAGATCATCATTGCAAAAATACTGGCACATAATATTTTAAGTCCCTGCATAGCAAACACTGCCGCTATAAAATAGCCATGAGTCTTCTTATTCGCATATTCTGACATAATTGTTGCAGAAAGTAGATAATTGCCTCCAATAGCAAAACCAAGCCAAAATTGCCAAAAGCAAAGGGTTCCCAAGATAGCTTTTAGATCACGTTGAAAGGAAAATCCTGATAAAGGAGAGCTTAAACCGTGGTCAACCGTGTCATGACATAGACGTTTTTGCAACCCCTTTTATCCCCGAGCAAGCCGAAGAAGAGCTGGCTAGCTAAAGTTCCACAAAACACAACTCTATTTACAACGGCGGATATGTTAGGAGGCAAGTTGCCAGGCATACCTGAGCCTTCGACATGGTAGTGTATGCGATCGAGCAATTTGGTGATGAGTGATATTGTGAGGACCCGAAAATTTCCTTAATTTAATTTATTTTACTGGCTTAATTAATTATTTAATTCGATTATTTAAAATCCATTTATATGGAAAAGCGCATCTCTTATGATTTTAAAGCGTTTTATTAGAAAAAAAAAATTATTTTTCGAAAACTCGTTTAGTCCGGAATAATGAATACATATTTTTCGAGACTATATTTTAATTGAGAGTGTATTAATTTTGGAAAAATAAGAATAATCAATAGTAGATTAAGAAAAGTCGTGAGGACTCGTAAAATTTATTTATTTTAAACTCATGTTACGAGTTTATTTAAATATTTAATTGCCAGTTTACTCCGAATATTATTTTCTAACCTTTTTAGACCCAATTACATGGAACTATGACTTTCTTATATTTTTAAAATGACTTGTTGTGGAAATTAATTTTTAGAAGTTCGTTTAGTGAAAATAGTGAATACGCGTTTGGAGACAGTGACCGATTTGATGATACAATAAGTTCGAAAAAAATTGGATACTTATACATTAGTCTTAAAAATAGATATTTTCATGTTTAAGTATTCAAGTATTAGTTAGTGGTACAATCATATAGGAATTTCTTGGAGATTTCACTCTATCGTGCACAAATTGGAAATACGTGTTTTCACACGCGCGATTTAATTGAGGGACTTAAGAAATTTATTTCTAGATTATTAAGAGTGAATAATAATAGTATGAATACAAGTGCATTAGAGGTTTAGTGCACTAGTGAAACAAACTCGAAAGGAATCGAGTACGAAACGTATGCGCGCGATCGAGGGAGAGTTGACTTTTGGAGCACTTCTTGTCCACAAATTTCAAAGCTTCTCACGGAAGCTTATCATCAGCCATCATCCCTTCTTTTCCTTCTTCATTCCAGCCGTGCAACTCCAAGGAAAAACAAGACCAAGTTCTTCATTTTTCCTTCATCGATTCTTGCTTCAAATCTCCACCAAATCACCTCAAATTTTAACTACACTCTGCTAAACACTTGGTGATCATCTTAAGCTAGAAAAGGGGCTTCATTTCCACGGTTTTCTTGAGCTTCAAAGTGACCAAAAATTCTGATTTAGTCATCAAGAGAGGTAATGAACGATCAACCTCTTAATTCTTGATTTATGGAAGTTAGATTACACTCATGAGCTTTTGGACTCTCATGGGTAGCTTTAAATTGTTGTAAAATTGGTGAGTGGACTCTATGAACTCCCACTTTGATGGAAAGACTGATTTGATGATTGATGATGAAATTAATGGTGGTTTAGTGCTTATATTAGTGGATTAATGTTGAATTGTTGGTAGAAAAATCAAAAGAGGTGCTTGGAGCAAAAGTGACCATTTTACCCCTGCCTTGTCCGACCACTTTTGTGCAAAATTTTGAGGTTCTAATTGCTTGATTATGTTGTTTACATGTTATATTGGTTGTGTAAAAAGTTTCATTCAAAATAACTTGATTTGGTCACCCAAATGTTGGATTTACGACAGCTTAGCAATCTGGAAATTTATCCCGTATTCACCCAGGCAGTGTATTTGTTTAGGCTATATCTTTTTACTTCGATGTCAGAATCAAGTGCCGTTTGCGGTACTGGGAACTAGACATTCCCAGATTTCTAACGGTATAAAATGCATGTTCTGGTTCCATTTGAGTGAGCCAAACCATTCATTTGAAATCCACTGTCCTGTTTCGTTGCTTCTTGGAAGGCAGCACACGAGTTGCAAATTGATGCTCACGAATGAGCTGTTTATGGACAGATTTTAAAAATGGTTTCTTCTGAAAAAATATATCCTTATGAGTCTATTTTCTAAATCCATCAACCAAGCTCAATTCCGAGTTGAATTGAGTGATTTATGATCGAAATTCAAAACTGACTTTGTGAACGAAAACAGTGTTTTGGACAGATTTGAAACTAACTACGGTTTGGGACTTGTTATCCAAAGTTTCTTATTGTAAATCATCTATCGAATGTACCTTGAAAATATTTTGGACATTTCCTACTGGAATGAACAATGTTTGAAATGTTCCTTGACCAAATGTTTGGAAACGGCAAAACGGAAGTTCAAAGGCAGCTTAGCCTTAGAATTTCTTGTGATTTCAACGGTTTTGTTAACCCACTTTTTGTGCTTATTTCTCTATGAAATTTGGTAGAGGAACAACCCTTATATGGTAGTATTACACTGCTAATTTTGGTGTTATTCCGAGGCCGTTTCATTTCTCAACTAAACTTCCAAAGTTCGTGACTTGATTTTGGAAAACCCTTGTTTAACAAAGAAATTTGGGTAAATTTGAGCTACCATATCTTGGTGCTCAAAACTTCAATTTTCATTCCGCTTGTTCCATTTTAAACTTTGATTGTAACTCTAATAGAGCTCTAAATTTCAAAGGCTAGTTCAAATTGAGTGAATTTTGCTGAATTCCCAAAGTTGGCCAAAAATCAACCCCGAAAGCTGTCTTCATGTTCAAAACGGCAACTTTGAGCCAATTTTTGAATACCTTCTGTTTGGAATCATGGAAAAGTGTCTTCTAGAAACTTTTAGTACTTTGGAAGTAGTTTCCAACGGTACCAAGTTTTCCAATTTTGGACTCATAGAGAGTGAGATCTGATTTTTCAAAATTTGCTTGCCGAATCTGAAATTTTCGAACTTAAAGGAAATTGAGGGTTTCAAACTTTCCATTTTACTCCGATATTGCTAGACCGTTTTACACTTGATTTCAAATGCTTCCGAGTCTCGACTATAAATAATTAAGGCTCAATTCATGAATTCTCCTTAAAATGACCACTAGTACAACCTTCACGGTAAGTAAGGGATTTTAAGCGATGGTGTGTAATAGACAACTATTGTTTGCTCAGGTGCTCAAGGAGACCTTCAAGAGGATCTCGAGGGAAACACCTGAAAGATTGTATACGCACTTACTCTTTTGTTGCAATAGGTGAGTGTTCCATATAGGAGTACGTAATTTGAATAAGTCTATCATGCTTAATCCATGATCATTAAGTGTTAAGTGCTACATGTTAAGTATTTACCACACTCATGCATATTTAAGTAATGTATACTTGAATTACCCGACATGAAATACTTGAATTGCATATTTATGTGATGTGTTTAAATGATTAATTATGTTATGACTGCATAAGTCGGTTAGAGTGAATCTCCTCGACTCTTAAATGGTAAAAGTGGGAAACGGCCAATGGCGGCCTATTAAAATGACTAATGTCTACCAATTAACCGTGATTACTACCGTTAACCGTCAACCGTCAACCGTTAACCGTCAACCGTTACCGTTTACCGTAATTTCTTACCGTTTCCTATCTACTTGATTACCTGGTACTAGATTATTTGATTACCGTAAATTACATGTTCACATGAAATTATCAAATATTGCTTATGTGTTTATGTGTTAATTGTTGCTAGCAATTGCTCATATGAAATTGTCCACCACTTTAAGGCGAGTGTGTACTTTATCTCACTCGACCTACCAAAAGAATAAATTTTTACCGTTAGCCAAATTATTTGATTACTTGTGCATGTTGTAAGCTCTAAGCTGAACTTGGGTCATGCCCTTGGTTACTGACCTACTCGAGTCAGGACTGGGCTCGATCGGGTAGGTTGGAATCCTGGGCCACCGTTTCGGTATATTCGAGTATTACCACTGGAGGGATAAGGCGATGGCCAGACAGTACCGTGGGGACCGGAAGTTATAAGGTGCAGTTGACCGAAATGGTTCCAATGGAATACCGAATCCTTCAATGCGTGTTTATTTTACATAATGATAACCGTTTCATGCAAATGTGCCATACTTGTGATATGCTGAAATTACTCGTACAATGATTATTGTCTCATGTTAATATGCCAATGTGCAACCTTGAACCATACATGCAGTATGCTCAATTACTTGATTTATTAGAACTGCTAGAGTGTTTTGGAACCTCACTGGACTGTGTAACTCATCCCACGTTTTGGGTTTCTTTAAACAGGGTTCGAGACCAAGAGTGCTCGTGAATAGTACTAGATTGCTTTCTCTTGAAGACTTTAAATTGTATTACAGCAGATGGCTGTAGTAAATATTCTTTTGGGTTGTATTAAGCTTGAGAGTTGATTAATTGTAAGTGTGAGATATTTTGAAGTACTTTTATTATGTATTGGAGTTATTTGAAATATTATTGAAGTATTCTGGGCTTGTGAATTGTGGATTGTAGTGAGCCCTGACGAGAGTTGGGCAAGCGTCCCGCGGATACCCTTTGGTTCGCCTTAGGGAGAAGTGAGGGCATCACAGATATGCTGAAGAAATCATATGATCAGTGAAGAAGCCCATTCCAGCCACTCTTTTTACTATGATGTGGTACCATTATGTTTTTGCGACATCAAGTGCATTAAGCACTTGATTTTTGGTTTCAGGCATTGGGCCAAGTCCCTTTTAAGCTTCTTTAAGTATTTGACGTGCGCGGTGTATACATATTCAATTAGTTCATCCACAATCAAGTTTTACATTTATAATTTCTAAATACCCCATACGCGATTTATCGCAAGTATACGAATCGTGAGCGAGTATAGGGTATTAAAAGTCGATCCCAAAGGGAAGATTGTAATTACTGGTGTTTTTCGAACTCCTTTATTATCTAGACTACCATAAATATAAAAGTAATGAAAATTAACACTAGAAAACTCCTAGAGATATGAAATTTCTTACTATTCTTGCAAATGAGATTACCGATTAAGTGAATGCTATTATCTTGGCTAGTTATGACTTAATTTCATAATGTATGTGAAACCTACTCTCGTAGTGAATCAACTATACTTATAGCTAAACCACACCTACTCTCGTGGTTATGAATTAACTACAAGTTCATTTCTTCTATGAAATTACATGAAACAAGTCACTAAAACCACATAGGTGCACCTCTACTCTCGTGAGTGTACTCCCTAGACTTATCACTTCTTTGAACTAGTATTAAATTCTAATTTTCATTACAAACTTAACACCTTTAGATAATCACAACTAATGACCGGTTAATCATGATTAGAAAAGCAAAAGTGATAAATAACTTGTTCAAAATAATATCACCAAATAATTAAGTAAACATCATAAACAAGATATAGAAAGTTCATCCATACTCTAGGTATAAACTTTAGAAACACATATTTAAATACTAATCCAAATCTTGTATTAACAAAACTTAGAGTTCAATACAAAGATAAAGATGTGGAAAGAAGAAAACTCTTGTCACTAGAGTTTCTTGAGCCTCTCCTTCTTCATCTCCTTTGGTCTCCTTGTTGAGCCAATACAATAATGAATAACACTCAAAAGTAACTAAACTAATGAACTAAGAAAAACTAGTGAACACTACATTTTTGTGGAGTTCTTTCTACCCTTCCTAAGTTATTTTGAATCTTGCAAGTCCATGGCTATATATAGATGAATGTAGTCAAGAAATGAGGCTTGAAACATCCCATTTACAGCTGCTAATTGGTTGTTACACGTTCATCAATAGTTGTGAATTATTAAAGAAGGAAACAAGTTGCACAAGTGGAGAGCAACCATTTCTGACCAGAATTTGGACAATTCAACTGCAATTTTCTCTATGATTGAGGTAGAACTAGCTCTTGTGTAAAACAAGAAAGTTGTAGATCTTTGAATTCTATTTTCAATGCCTCAAGAATCATCCCATTTGGAGCTCTGTGGACCGAGATATGATCAAAATACCACTGACTGGTCAGAGCTCTATTGTCAGCTTTCGACAGCAGACTTTAACTTATGTATTTCGACATTTTGACCAGGACAATGGCTGAATTGGACTTTGATGTTTTCATACCAAATTTAGATACATCTCTTAGCTTCAAAATGGTTCAAAAATCATCTCAATCCAATGTATGTAACTCAAGATATAGCTGAAATACCACAGGTTGTCAAAGTTGACTTTTCTTGCATTCTTTTGTCCTTAAATTGCATTTTCTCTTTTACACTTCATATTTTATTTTTATCACTTTAAACCATCATTAATCATCCAATTATCTTCTCAATGTACTCATTTGATGGTTGAATCATTAAACCTACAACATATGAAGTTTTTACCATAAAAATCCATAAAATGCAATTTTTTTTCACTAGAATCCTAGTTTATTAGCTATAAAACTAAATAAAACACACCAAAACTAACCAATAAAACACACTAAAAATACGTAAAATATCTACTTGTCAAATACTCCCACACTTGAACCATTGTTTGTTCTCAAGCAATTAGAAATACAAACCAACAATGATCCAACATTTTGAAAATAAACATATGTGCACCATTCAACTTCATTTTCTCCAAACAAGGTAAATAACCATTATGCAATCTTTCATTAATGCTCAAGTACTCATAATATAAAATAAAGGAGAGCCAATTATACCACTATTATAACAAATTCAAATCGATTTTTCATCCTTACTCAATTTCACAAGCAAGCAGCTTATATGGTCAATAATAATGCTTCCTAAACTCATGATAATTTTTTTATTCTAGTTAAAAAGATATTTATTCATATAACATATCTAAATATTACTTAAGACGTGAGAATGTCTTTCGACGCGAGAATCGACATTTTTAGATGAAGATCACCGGTTACTCAACACTTCACATATTCAAGTTGCTTTGCATACTCTTAATTCAAGTATCATTTTATGCGAAAGTCGACATTTGTAAATGAAGACTCCCGGTTACTAAGTACAAGATTCATTGGAGTAGAACAAATCTTATTTTCTTTTTTCTTCTTTTTTTTCATTTTTTCTCTTTTTTCTTTCCACTTTTTTTTACAGCAAAGATAATAATAATTTCCTCAAAAGAATAATCATGAGAAGAGTATTACACTTATTGACCATATTTATCACTTAACTTATAAAATCAAATAAAAAGAAGAAATTTCATTAAATATGCAAAAAAATAGACATAATTTTCTCCACTTTACAAGATATAGTTTTCTACAAATGCACAAATTATAATCACATAATAGTTATTTTCAAATTAAATGAAAAAAAAAGTTTCCAAATCACATATATTTATCTCAAATGTGGAAGGAATTTGAACTACTAATGGTATGAAACTTGTTACCTCTTTGGATAAAATTGAAAAAATTTAAAACCTTTTGGGCAAATTCGCGAATTGGACAAGATTTTAAAAAAATTTTGAATTTAAACACAAGTCCAATATTTGCAACTAACAAGTCAATCACATACAATGTATATAATCTCAATTCTTCCCCTCACACTTAACATGCACATTATCTTCAATGTGTAAAAAGGAAAATCAAGATAAAGAAAAGTAATACTCCCCTATTGTTGCGATCGAAATGTCAAAGCATGAAATTCACGAACTATTGTCTACTTATATGCAATGCTTCATGCGTTCCATTTGATAATCATTAGTAATATTAACTTAAAGATGAAAAATGAGAAACAAATGAAAAACAACAAAATAACTCAACACATAATTTAAACATGAAATCACACCAAAATAAAATAACCAAAACATTGGGTTGTCTCCCAATAAGCGTTTTTGTTTATAGTCGTTGACTCGACTTTTTCACCTCATTTCTCAAGGAGGATTTGTTAATGAATAATCCACCAATTTTGATCGTGGTGGATCATTAAAAGGTGGTTTAATAGTAAAAGCAACATGTTCTAATGATGTGAGATGTGGAAGTGACTTACCTATTTCAAGTGTTTCATAGATATTATCTTTAATATGCACCACTTGAGAACTCACCAAAGGAGATATCATAAGGGTTTCTTGGGCAATAATACCTTTAAAACCTATATTTTCAATACACTCCTTAAGAGGGGTGAAAAATGAGTCATTAAAGCTCACCTCTTGAGGTTCAAAATTAGCTCCAAAGGTACTATCATGTGAAATGAATATTTGCTCATTGAAATATAATTGAGATTCATCATTTTCATCAAAATGCAATCCATTTTCACATATAACATTCCCACCATTCATGCTGGGGTCATTTTGCATATCATTAGAAGAAATAACTTTACACAATACATGTAATTGTTCTTGTATTCTACCAAAATGAGAAGTTAATTCATCTATTTTTTCCTTAACCCTATCAAAACGGTCGAAAGTTGCATTAGCTAATTTTTCTAAAACTAACTCCCAAGTTGGCTTAGGATCATTAATTACTTTTTCTATTGCCAACTCCCAAGATAGTTTTGATTCATATTGGACACATTCAAGTTGGTAATCATAAAATATGAAGGATCACTATAAGTACATTGATTATCCCAACCATAAATATAAGAATTGCTCAAATTATCACCATATTGATCAAAATAAGGATTGTAATGTCCTAATTCATCATAATAATCCACATTTTGTACTTATCTATATGTAAAAGTAGTATGATAACCTCCACACAAGTCACAAATTATATGATAAGAGTTAAAAATATTAGCATTCCTTCTTTGCTCAATTTCATGCATAATTGTGTCCATTTGAACTTGTAATATAATTATATCAAATTTTACCTTTAAGCACTTCAAACCATTTTCAAAAGACATACCTTCAGTAATTTCTTGGTTACCTCTATTGAAGGAGTTTTGCACTTGGTAACCATCAATCTTCTACTTCTCAAGTATTGTCCTCCAAATTGACCTACCCTCCTCATTACCTAAAATTGCTTTTAAACACTTAAGAGTAAAATTAGTAAAAAGAATAGGTGATTCACACATAAAACACAAAAATAAAAGAAAATAACATTCAATACTAACCAGACTCAATCAACACACACTAGACAACTAATAAAATGTCTAAACTAATAAAGTTGCTCTTCAAGCCGATATTACCAAATTTTCCCCGGCAATGGCGCAAAAAACTTGACGTGCGCGGGGTATACATATTCAATTAGTTCATCCATAATCAATTTTTATATTTATAATTTCTAAATACCCCACACGCGATTTATCTCAAGTATACGAATCGTGAGCGAGTATAGGGTATTAAGGGTCGATCCCACAAGGAAGATTGCAATTACCGGTGTTTTTCGAACTCCTTTATTATCTAGACTACCATAAATATAAAAGTAATGAAAATTAACACTAGAAAACTCCTAGAGATATAAAATTCCTTACTATTCTTGCAAATGAGATTACCGGCTAAGTGAATGCTATTATCTTGGCTAGTTATGGCGTAATTTCCTAATATATGTGAAACCTACTCTCGTAGTGAATCAACTATACTTATAGTTAAACCATACCTACTCTCGTGGTTATGAATTAACTACAAGTTCATTTCTTCTATGAAATTACATGAAACAAGTCACTAAAACCACATAGGTGCACCTCTACTCTCGTGAGTGTACTCCCTAGACTTATCACTTCTTTAAACTAGTATTAAATTCCAATTTTCATTACAAACTTAACACCTTTAGATAATCACAACTAATGATCGGTTAATCATGATTAGAAAAGCAAAAGTGATAAATAACCTTTTCAAAATAATATCACCAAATAACCAAGTAAACATCATAAACAAGATATAGAAAGTTCATCCATACTCTAGGTATAAACTTTAGAAACACATTTAAATACTAATCCAAATCTTGCATTAATAAAACTTAGAGTTCAATACAAAGATAAAGATGTGGAAAGAAGAAAACCCTTGTCACTAGAGTTTCTTGAGCCTCTCCTTCTTCATATCCCTTGGCCTACTTGTTGAGCCAATACAATAATGAATAACACTCAAAAGTACCTAAACTAATGAACTAAGAAAAACTAGTGAACACTACATTTTTGTGGAGTTCTTTCTATCCTTCCCAAGTTATTTTGAATCTTGCAAGTCCATGATTATATATAGATGAATGTAGTCAAGAAATGAGGCTTGAAACATCCCTTTTACAGCTGCTAATTGGTTGTTACTCGTTCATCAATAGCTGTGAATTATTAAAGAAGGAAACAAGTTGCACAAGTGGAGAGCAACCATTTTTGACCAGAATCTGGACAATTCAACTGCAATTTTCTCTATGATTGAGGCAGAACTAGCTCTTATGTAAAACAACAAAGTTGTAGATCTTTGAATTCTATTTTCAATGCCTCAAGAATCATCCCATTTGGAGTTCTGTGGACCGAGATATGATCAAAATACCACTGACTGGTCAGAGCTCTATTGTCAGCTTTCGACAGCAGACTTTGACTTCTGTATTTTGACATTTTGACCAGGAAAATGGCTGAATTGGACTTTAATGTCTTCATACCAAATTTAGATACATCTCTTAGCTTCAAAATGGTTCAAGAATTATTTCAATCCAATATATGTAGCTCAAGATATAGCTGAAATACCATAGGTTGCAAAAGCTGACTTTTCTTGCATTCTTTTGTCCTTAAATTGCGTTTTCTCTTTTACACTTCATATTTTATTTTTATCACTTTAAACCACCATTAATCATCTAATTATCTTCTCAATGTACTTCATTTGATGATTGAATCATTAAACCTACAAAATATGAAGTTTTTACCATAAGAATCCATAAAATGCAATTTTTACACTTTAACCATAAAATGTATATTTTTACTAGAATTCTAGTTTATTAGCTATAAAACTAAATAAAACATACCAAAACTAACCAATAAAACACACTAAAATACGTAAAATATATACTTGTCAGTATTCCTTCCAATAGAAATCTGCAAAAATTCCAATCAATTAGTAAATCTGGTCAAGAATTCAAGACTACTTTTTTTTTGTCTTCGTAGAGTTAAAGAACTGAGGGTAGTTAAAATAACACAGATTAAATAATGAAGAAGAGATATATATATATATATTTATCGACACGATAGATTCTATGTTACAACTACTTCTACTCTACACTAGAGGGAGAGAGGACCTAAAGTGGAGGTCAAGGGGAATTTGGTGAATTACCACTGGTCCAGATATATTATAACTACTCCTACTTTACACTAGAGGGAGGGGGGACCTAGAGAGTTCAAAGGGAATTCGGTAAATCACCATCGGTTCAGACAGGTGTCTACGCAACCATTGGCGGAAACATTTCCAGAAAAGTTTGGATATTAGAATGTAGGCCAAGGGATTTGATCCCTTGACCTACACTCAAGTAGAGTTTTAAAACTCTCCACTCTAGGAGTAGTTGGTAAAACAATGAAGAAGATATACTATAGCACTTTTTTAATGTGATATATGTGTGATAAAAAAGTAATTAAAAAATGTGTTGATGATGTAAACAAATAAAATCGTGCAAATAACTCACTATCCAAACTATCCGATAGTTTACTAGAAATTATACCTCAATCGACCTGAAACTTTTCTTATTTTGATAAAGATCTACCTCTTCTTCTTGATGTTCCACTTTTCTTTCTTTGCACCATTTCTGATGGCAAGGAGTTTTATTACTTCAATTCTATATATAGCAGGCAGCTATTTTCCAACTAAGATTCATATTATAGCATGGTGGTGCTATTGCCTCTCTTTGTTAATCTTTTTTTTTTAAATTTTATTTGGTGCAAGTTTTGTGGGGTTTTTTCCCCCTTTTTGTATCGCTATTAGACTTTTTTTCTTGGAAAGTGGGACATTTTAAATCCATAATTTTTTACTTATAATCTCTCCCATTTTATCACCAAACTTAACCCTTCCCCTGCTATTAGATGCTGTCGATCTTGGTTTGTGCTCCTTTTCTTTCTTTCATCCTATTGTTATTGTGTTTTGGAGATTTATTGCTTGTAAATCCTTTTTCAGTTTGAAAATTTCTAATTTGGTGATTGCAGGGTACGGCAGATTAGTAAACCTAATTAACCTTTGAAAAAATTACATTAGTGGATAAAAAAAGAATAATAAATAAGTAACTATTGAAAATAAATGGAAATATAGTAGTTTATTCTTCTTTACTTGTTTACTAATACAAAATTTTTGAAAGCTTTTGTCATGACAATTTTTTAAAAATATAAATCTAGTTATTTCTTGCTGAATATTTGTATTATTTGTGCAAAAAATTAGGATCACAAGAATCTTTTGTAGCCATTTTCTAGTGACTATTATTTTTGCTGAATATTTTGTAGCCTTTTTCTAATGAATTTATTTTAGTTTTTAGGAAAGTTTCAAAAGAAAAAATGCATTTCCAATCACTAAACTTTTTTGTAGTCTCATTTTGCCCATTGTACTATTATATATATATATATATATATATACAAAATGACGAACATTTCCCCATGAACGTAGTGTGCAGCTCATGTGCGCTGAGGTTGTCTCTTTTACCTAAGTAAATAGATGAATTATCTTATCAATTACTTCTAGAAGTTCAATGGGTCAACTAAAACAAAAGCCAGTGTTATTAGATCTAGAACAAATCCGTCGGTCTTACTGGTTCGATCATGAATTGTCTTTCTTCCTGAACTACCTAGTCGTACAAAACCGTTTTAGTCAAAAATCAATCAAAACCATTAAAAACCTGCCATACCAATGACTAGGATTGAAAGATGAACCAAATTATTTGATATTTGAATCGAGTTCGATTAAATAAAACTCGTTCGAACTTGGTTCGTCAAATAATCAAATTAAACTTGAACAACATTTACACTTGGTATTTAAAAAAAATTAAAAGAGCTAAAATGATATTTGAGTGGTCTGTTGTGTTCAAACTTCAAAATATGCTGCAAAAGCTCCGAGAAAGCTAACTTCTAAACTGATTGCAAATGCTTTTTCAAGAAATGATTTTGTGGGGTTAGGAATGGCAACGGGGTAGGGACCCCTCCCTCACCCCCCGCCCTACTACCCACTAGTCTCCCATGCCCGACCCCTACCCCCCCCCCACGCACCCATGAGGCTACTAAAAATTTGTCATATTATTGTAGTGTAATAAATTTTTGTCAAAAATCAAGTATTTAAAATGCCAATACATAACCAAATTATTATCTATTGTAATTTCACAATTGAAACTTATAAAAACATCAAACAAAAGTTATTTGAATACAATCTAACATGATGAAATAAATACAACTAAAGTAGTCACGTTATCACTTTTGAATTTAAAGAATCATTCTACCAAAACATGCCATTAGTCATCAAGTCTTTATTTTCCTTCTTCAATTGCCATTAGGAATTTAATGTAAATGTATTAGTAAATTTAGTGTAAATAGTTAATAATTTTTATAAGTTTACATGTATAATTATTGATGTTATATATGTACTAATATACATTATATAATACTTATAACTACTAATATGTTTATAACTAATTAAATTATATATATACATGTATGTATATGCATGTTTATATACATACATATGTATATGTATTTTAATAATAACTAATTAAATTATATACACACACACATACACACATACATACATTTAATTTTTCTAATGGGTGGCAAAGTAGGGGAGGGGGTGCCGTTTTTTAATGGTGGGGAAAAACAACTTACCCCACCCCATTAGCCACCCCTGAGATAGGTGCCCGTCCAATTGTCATCCCTATTTGGGATCATAGAGTGTATAGGATCCCTTGTGCTATCGATTGACATACGTACTTGTTAAGTTCAAATTTATTTATCTACTCAAATCAAGACTAAATAACAAGAAAATCTAGTAAGATTGTCCAAGCCTTGGCGCCAAGGTTTCGAAACCCAGACCGTTCATTGATCCGAAAAAATGATTAGGTCAAGTGTCACTGGTTCAACCACTGGGCGAACCGTTATTAACCCGTGACGTTATAAATATATCATAAATATTATTAATAAATATTATACATCTAAAAATATGCAAATACTTGTAGAAACTTCAACAATAATGTTAAAAAGAATCACTTCAATCCTTATTCTAATGTTTTATGTATTACTTGTTTGAAATTCAAGAATAACTTTTATAAGTAAAAGGTAAAAGAAATATAGAATAACATTATTATCTACATATTTAATTTTTTACATTTTAATTTTCCTAAATTATATGATAATAGTTTATAAGATAAGAATAAAAATAAATAGAAGGCAATGACAAACAATTGAAATGTACCAAAGAGTTAACATAATTAATATACTATATGCAATAAATGTTAGACAAAAGTTAAGATATCATTATGAGAAAGAAAGAGAATGAGGATTAGTAGAAATAAGGTAATAATTGTAAATATCTAACTAATTGGAGACAATTATGCATGGGTAATTGGTAAGGTTTATTTTTGGAATGTCATTGAATGAGATTAGTTGATTAAATTTAAATTTTTTGGTTAATTAAAAAGTTGGACAAGGAACCGGCCGGTTTAATGAAAATCGTTTCGGTTCAATGGTCCAGCGGTCAAACCATCCGAGCTAACTGGTTTTCACAAAAGAGGGTGGTTTTTTAACCCCTTTGGGTTTGAGGCATAACCCGGCCCGTCTAGCAGCCCAGTCGATGGTTCAACTGGTCCAATGGAGCGGTCCAGGTTGCATTTCAAAACCTTGCTTGGCGCATTATGTTAAAGTCAACGATCTAGATGATTCTCTACAGAACTCATTTCCAAATTTTGTTAAGCAATTAGTGTTTGACAAATTCCAACAAGTTCATCAATAAAATAATTTCTTTCTTATGCTCAAAAAAAAGGATAACAAGGCTCTAGCCCTAAAATAAATTAATTGGGCTTGGTCCTTGTAAAATACTTAGACCCTGATCCAAAATAATATTCAGCTCCAATGGTATCATTTAGGCCTATTAAGGTCCACCACCACATTTTAACATTTCATTCATAAAAGAGAAAATTGTTCAAAACTTCCCTTATATTTTATTAAATGAATTTTTTCGTTCTTCATTTTTTAAAATGGAAACTTTACATCCATAACAAATTTAAGTTAGCAAAATTTGGTTTCAACCTATGTTTTCAATTACTTTCACCACGTGACTGATAGGCAATCATTTTTTTTATACACTAAAAGGTCATATCTCATATTTTCAATGGTAAAAATGAATATGGATTGAGTTAAATTTCATATTTTTGAAAAAAAGAATATAATTCAGATTAGATCCTACTTTTTAAAATTTAAATATGAATCATGTCACTTGTTTAACTACAAATGATATTTAACCTTTTCTTTCCCTAAAACAATGACAACGCGTAGGCCATGTGATGGATTTAGGGTAAAAAGTGGTCAAAACCTAGATTGGGACTAAATTTTACAGACCCAATTTTGTAAGAGAAATAAAACTACTATTCTAAAAGCGAAGGACGAAAAAATTCATTTGATGAAATGTGAGAAATGTTTTGAACAATTTTTGCTTCATAAAAACTAGGCTAGTATTTCAATCATTCATCGACTGCCGTCCCTTTTAATGCACCAAACAGGTAGATTGGTTCAATTGAGCACTTTAACAAGTGTAGCGGGTGACAAGAAAAAACGTATGGGTATTGGGAAAATGAAATTTTGGAAAAGTTTGGTATTTGCTAGCGCACCTAAATTAGTGTAACGTATAATATACTTCCATATTTCGATTCTGCATTTACTTTTATAGCTATCAAGAATTGATAACTTTTTTTTTTCCAAATTGATTATTGAAGAAGACGAGTTACATTTAAAACAAATCTGTCAATAGGTTTATACAATTTATTATCTAAACATGCAAGGAACAAATTAAGAATGTGTTAAAGCTTGAGCTAGCTGAAGCAGCAAGAACGACAATGATTGTGATATAAACAAGAAGCCAATGCTCACTAATAAGCAATCCTCTTTTCTTTTGGAATTTTGATGAAAATAATTGTAAATACATAACATATACTTTATCTCGGGTACTAAATGTGTGTCCATCTATTGAACTTCATATCTTATTTGTATTGTTCAATCATTTTTTTTAGAGGACTGTAAGTAGTAAAAGGATATACTTATTTATTAAAAAAATTATTGAGTAATTACACTTGGTACAGTGGGTCTTGGCGATCTAGCTTGGAATTTTTGAAGCAAACATATTTTTAATTTAGGATCTTTATAAATGTGAAAGTTTGAGGAAAAAGTAGGGAAAACAGTAATAGGAAGATTGGAATGTTAGATATTTGTAAGTGGAGTATAACTTTCGATAAATTTGAAATTGAGGAATTTGTCACAATTCATGTATATCAATTGGCATCTGAAAGCTAATTTACATAAATGACCTTGGCTGTGAACGGGCTAGTGAAGTAGTAGAGCAAGGCTATTAAGGCTGCTATTTTTGTAATAGGCTGCCATGAGCATCAATCTTGGTTTCCATAATCACTGCTTTTTCTGGAGAAAACTGTTAAGAGAATATAAGTACTCTTGTAGATAATAAATTAGTAAGGGTATTCTTGTAAATAGTTTGTTAGATTTATATTACTATAAATACTAGTTGGTCACTCATAGTACAGTCGTTAGACGTTTTTCTCCCAAAATACATGTTATCATGGTATCAGAGTTAAAATCCTAAGGTTAGGGTTAGACATCTAGCAAAAGTTCTGTTCACGCGATACTATTCATAGTATTACTGTTCATCACATATTGTTCACATGTTACTGTTCAGGGTACTATTCATTACGAATTTTGATTGTTTTTTTATTTAAAGTGCTATTCGTTATTGCTGAAAGTTCATCAAAAAGTGTCGTGGCATCCACTAATGTTACGACAATGGTGACACCTTAACTCATAAATTGGAATTTAAATGACACGAATTATCAACAATGGTAAAAAAACTGTTAAGAATTATCTGACAGGTTTAGAAAAGCAACGACATCTCACAGATGACTCTTCTATAGAGGATAACAAGAGACTAATGTGGATTCAAGAGGATGCCCAAATTCTTGAAGCACTATAAAATTCTATGGAGTCACAAATTACTTACATGTGTTCTCATTGTGAGACAACAAAAGAAGTTTGGAATTGTATCCGGTTATTATACTACAGTAATCTTTCACGGATGTAAGATATTTTTTTGGAATATTTCAGTTGCAACAAAATAACCAGATAGTAACTGAATACTTTGCTGATCTCAAGTGAATTTCAGAAGAATTAAATGATGTAATGTCTCTCTCAAGTAATATTATAGTTATGCAGAGGCAAAGAAAAAAAAATGCTTGTACTCAAATTCTTGGCTAGTCTTAAGCTAGAATTTGAACCAATCAAATATCAAATTTTAGCAGGTGAACGATTACCATCCTTTGCAGAGGCGTATGCTCGTGTCTTACGTTCTACATCTAAGGATAGTGTATAGGGTGATGGTGTTCTAATTAATGACAAATTTGTTTTAGTTGCTAACAACAATCGAATAGAACAACTTAATCCTGGATGTGAGCAACTTAGTTTTGGACGTGGCTCTCATAGAGGAAGAAGTAGAGGAGATCGAGACACCTATAAGTGCACTCATTGTAGTTTGAAAAATCACACTCGTGATACTTGTTGGGGTTTAGTTGGAAAACCTCCTCGATTTGCTAATGCGATTACCACTGACCAAACTGAATCAGGTTCTTCAACACAAGGGTCCCATATGACTTTTACTATATCCGAGAAAGATTATGTTAAATTCCTGCAGTACCAAACTGCAAATCACATATCTTTTTCCTCTACTTCTTTAGCACAAAAAGGTAATGCTATGGCTTATCTCTCCACATCCTCTAATTCTGACTCATGGGTTATTGACTTCAGGGCTACTGATCATATGTCAGGTACCTCTAGAAATTTTTTAAATATTCAAGAGTCTATTTTCTTTTCTCATATTATTTTAGCTGATAGATCTACAACTAAAGTTAAAGGACTAGGCACTATAGAAATTAACACATCTCTTCTGCTGTCTTCTATTTTTTATGTATCCAATTTGCCTTCTAATTTAATGTCTGTTAGTAAGTTTACTAAATTTTTACAGTGTTTAGTTATTTTTTTCCTTAATTATATTATCATTCAGGATTTTAAGACAAAAAGAATGATTGGTGGAGGGCATGAGTATAATGGTCTTTATTTTCTTAACTCCAATGGTCCGATTGCGTGTCCTGCTACTATTTTTCCTCTTGAAATTTACTGTTATTTGAGTTATTCGTCTCTACAAAATTTGAAGAAATTAGTTCCTATTTTGAGTCAGTTGTGTTCATTAGAATATGAGTCTTGTTAGTTAGGAAAATATCATCGTGTTTCTTTTGTCCTTAGAGTCAATAAACGAATTTTTGTATCCTTTTTGTTAGTTCATTCTGATGTTTGGAGTTCTAGTCACGTCACTTCAAAATTAGGTTTTAAATATTTTATAATTTTTGTTGATGACAGAATTACATGATTTTATTTAATGAAAGATCGTTCAGAACTATATTTCATTTTTTGTGCATTTTTTACAGAAATAAAGTATCAATTTTGTGTACCTATATGTATATTTCGCAGTGATAATGTGAAAGAATATTTTTCACTCCTTTTCATACTTTTATGATTAAGTCTGGTATTATTCATCAGTACTCTTATTCCTACACTCCACAACCAAATGGAGTTACTGAAAGAAAAATTGGACATTTAGTCAAAATTATTCGAACATTTTTGCTGCACATGAATGTGCATAAACAGTTTTGAAGTGATGCAGTTTTAACTGCATGTTATTTAATTAATCGTATGCCCTAATATTCGTGGAGGTCAATTATCTCACTCCATTCTTTTTTTTTTTTCGTGAACCTGTGTTTAAATTATCTCATCGTATTTTCAGATGTGTGTGTGTTTTGTTCATTAGTTTCCTTTTGAAGTGGATAAATTAGATCCTCGTACTATTAAGTATATTTTCTTAGAATACACATGAGCGAAAAAAGGATATAAATGTTACAGTCAAACTTTAAATCGATTTTTTACTTGTGTTGATATTATTTTCTTTGAATTCACTCTTTATTTTATGAAACAAGGTATGCCTAGTGAGTTAGAACAGTATGTCTCTTTTTCTTCTCCTATTTTACTAGTCCCTTAATCTTTATTACTTGAATTATACAGTCCGCTAGATTCCACAACTCGGTTATCTCGTCTTAATTTTCAAATTTATTTTCATCATTTCATAGTTGAGAAAGCTCCTAATACACCACTTGTTTCACTAATTAACTCTCAATCTTCAAATCCAGGTATGACGCCCTCCTATGAGTTAGATCTCCCATTATTTTATGCAAAGGTAAAAAACATTGTATTTCTCATCCTATTTCTAATTTTGTTTCTTATTCTCGTATCTCTCCATCATATTTTTCTTTTGTTGTTTCATTTAATTCTGTATCCATTCCTAAATCTATTACCCATGCTCTCAATCATCCTGATTGGAGATTAGTTATGCAAGAAGAGATATTTGCTTTAGAAAAAAATAGTACTTGGGATCTTATCCCTCTTTCTTCTGGTAAGTCTATTATTGATTGTAAATAGGTGTACACTATAAAAGTGCATCCTAATGATTCTATTAATAGATTAAAGGTTTGTCTTGTAATTAAAGCATATACAAGGGGTATGGAATAGAGTACTTAGAGCTATTTTCTTTTGTTGCAAAGATTACTTCTGTTTGTCTTTTTATATCTTTGGTAGCAACTTATAATTGACCATTGCATCAGTTTTATGCAAAAAGTACGTTTTACATGAAGATTTGGAAGAAGAGGTATATATGGAACAATCTTCTAGATTTTTTGTTCAAGGGGAGAATTCACGGTTGATTTGTTGTCTGAAAAATTTTTTATATGGATTGAAACAGTCTCCTAGACCTTGGTTTGGCAAATTTAGTAATGTTATCATAGAATTTGATCTGACAAGATGTGGAGTAGATCACTCTGTATTTTATCGACATTCTAATGTTGGTAAGATTTTATTAGTTGTGTTTGTGGATGATTTTGTGATTACAAGTGATAATATTGTGGGGATCTAGCAATTTAAATCCAATATATAGGCAAACTTTTAGACAAAGAATTTAGATCACTTACAGTATTTTCTGGGTATTGAGATAGTTTGGTCTAAATATAAGATTTATTTATGTCAAAGAAAATATGTACTCGATATGATGAGTGAAGTTGAAAGGTTAGGTTGGTCACCTGTGGAAACTCCTATGGATCCTAATGTGATATTAGTAGAAGATCAAGGTACATTACTAGATGATCTTGGGTAATATCGAAAACTTGTGGGTAAATTAAATTATCTCACTGTAACGAGACCTAACATTTCATTTGCAATGAGTGTCATGAGTTAATTTCTTGAAACCCCTCATACCAGTCATTGGGATGGTGTTATACGAATTCTCAGGTATCTCAAGAGTGCTCCTAAAGAATGGTTGCTGTATCAAAATCATGGGTACACTAATATTGAAGGATACAGTGATGCAGATTAAGTTAGTTCTGCCTCAGATCGGAAATTGATCACAGGATATTGTGTATTTGTTAGTGGTAATTTAGTGTTGTGGAAGAGTAAGAAGCAAACAGTTATCTCCAAATCAAGTGTAGGTGCTATGGCTCACACTATGTGTGAGTTAATTTGGTTGAAAAGCATGTTACTTAAATTAGGTTTGAACATATACAACTTATGATTTATTGTGTGATAATTAGGCGACTGTTCATATTGCGTCTAACGCAGTGTTTCATGAAAGGATAAAATATATTGAAATTGATTGTCATTTCATTCGAGAGAAATTGCTTGATGGAGTCATCAAGACATCTCATGTACCGTCTATAGAATACTTGGCTGATTTGTTTACTAAGAGTTTAGATAACTCTAAGGTGAAATATATTTGTAACAAGTTGGGCGCTTATGATAGATGTACTCCAAGTTGAGGGGGAGTGTTAAGAGAATATAAATATTCTTATGGATAATAAATTCGTAAGGATATTCTTGTAAATAGTTTGTTAGGTTTAGACTATTATAAATACTAGTTGATCACTCATAATACAATGGTTAGACATATTTCTCCCAAATACTTGTTATCAAAAACCCAAAAACTAAAAAGGAAAGGAAAGAGAAGAAGAAAAGAGAACCGCCTCAGCCTACTCGATTGGTGGCTTCTACCCATTTTCATGCAAAAATGATAGTAAATCTAGTATTTACTCTTTGATAAGAGAATTTTGGTATAAATTTTGTTACATTTGGACTTGCTTTGCAAGTAAAATTATGGTGATAAGAGAATTTTGGTATAAATTTTGTTGCATTTGGACTTGCTCTGCTAGTAAAATTCTTGTGATGGTACTGCGGGCCTTGGGTTTGCCTCTGATTGGTGGCATGTTGGCCATGTTCATGTGAAATAGACAGCGGATCTAATACTCTCTAAGCCAAAGATTTTGATATAGATCTTATAAGAGTTGGTGAGTCAGAGATAATTTTGCAGGTGATTATAACTAGGCATATCAATTGCTAGGGGATTCTTGATTTATATTCACTACCCAAATTTAGGCCTAGACCTTTATCAGTTTAAAGGAAAAACTAGGAATCAGACTCATGAATTTGGAAATCCATTGGGTATCTATAGGCATCTTTCTCAATATACATTGAATAACTAAGGTAAAAATATTAAAAATATATAAAGCTCAAAGATAATATAAATATCATCTAATTTTTGTTTTCAAATAATAAAATTAATATTTAAGAAGTTGAGGAGTATTATAAATCCAAAGAAATAACTATTATCAACTAATTCTATATACACACATAAGTTTGGGTAGAGTTTAGGTTTGGTTCTGGATTTGGGCATAAAAAATCAAATCCTATTCAAATTCGTGATTCTCTTACAGGGTCTACATCTAGGTTAGAAAAATTAAATTCAAATCCATAAAAAGTATGTTAGGTCTGGATTGGATCGGAATATGATCCAATTCATTGACATGCTTACTTATAATTGAGCCACAATTAAGTTTGGCCTTGACAGTCCTACACTCATTTTCAAGTTGAATGTCACATTCTTATTCCTTGAAAAATAAAATAAGTTGAATGATATATTTTGCCTATAAAAAAAACCTCATCAGAGGTGGTGGCCAGCTGCGGTGCATGATGGAGCCAATGGTTGCTACCTAGCAAGTTGAGTATTTCTTTTGAAAATTAGACAGCCTAAGGACTAAATTATAATTAACTTTTCCCCTGCCAAACTATTCGGGATGCTATAGTAAATTCACCACATCTTACCCTTTTTTTAAAATAAAATTAATGAACATTACTAGTTCCCCAAATACAAATGCATAAGGGGAAGAGAGATACATTGGATGGTACTCACGGGGCAGGTCTTAAATTCAAAACTTTTCACTTTTATTAAAAAAAATACAAATTCATAAAAACTTTATCCTACTTTTGAATTTTCAGTCTTCCTATCAGTATATTTATAATTTGGAAAAATTATTTAAAATATCCCTCACATTTCATCAAATTAATTTTTTTGTCCTTTACTTTTAAAATATTAACTTTATACCCCTTACAAGTTCAAATTAGCAAAATTTGGTCTCAACCTAATTTTCTAATCACTTTTTAGCTGTGTTTTGAAATTCGGATCGGACAGACCGGTTCAACCAGTTGAACTGGAAATCGGATAGGCATCCGGTCCGAGTTGCTTTAAAAAACTTGGTCAAATCCGGTCAAAATCCGGGTTTAACCAGAAAACCGGAAGAACCGCTTCAATCGGAGCCTGAGGTCTAAAGAAGAGTAAAGACGGATGGTGTGGGGACCACTTAAAAACTAAAGCCACGGGACATGTACTGTTCATAATTGCTGCCAAGAATAACATCTCTGTCTTGTGTGCCATTTCTGACCTTTGACCGTTGTTGTATTCTAAGCTTTTTTAATTTTTTCCATCTTTTCCTGTTTTACCCTTTTTGTTTTCCTTTTTTTATTCTTTCTTTTAATTATTCTCAAATCTCTTCACATATCCTACCATAAATCTCTCTCAAACAACTCCAATGGAAGATCTAAGTTAAAAAAGGGATAAAACATTAAAAAATAAGAAAATAAGAAATTCACCTAGAAATATTTTATCAATTTTATGATTTGACCCTTAGAGTACTAGAAAACTATTATTACACCTAAAAAGAGCCTAAATTCTTGTATTACTTTTCAAATAAGCCCTCCAATTTGGTTCTAAACCTGTTGAATATGCACTAAATTGTAAATTATATAAATTGTTACTTAATTATACTACCTTATTTGTATTTTCTTGTAAAGTATCTTAGAAATACCAAATATATATTGAACCTTGTTATGAAATAACAAAAATGTGGATGTCCCTTTATATTCCCAAGGGGATTAATTCATGATTTTATGGCTACATTATGTATAGAAGTTACAATCCATAAATCTATTCATGTAGTGGAGAAACCGTTTCACAGGTTTCTTCATATTATTGTAATAGTGGATGTTTAATAGGATTTATGTACCTTTAATCTTGTAGTGCCTATATATAGAGGTACATTGATACCCTTTGTGGTGACTTTTGTATCTTGTTGAAATATAAGGATATCATTCTCCCTTTTCTCTACTTCTTTCTCTAATATCTCTATTCATATTATAATAGTTTATTAGTTTTACAACACGTTATCAGCACGAAAGCTCTACTTTTGAGTAAAAGGTGAAAACGGAGGCTCTACATTGAACAAAGGTGAAGCACTAGATTTTATCGAAATTCTGCTCAAGAAAATTCTAAGGTAAATTTCTAACTCAAAAATTTATTTCAATTTCTTATAGCTAATCTTACAAAACAACAGTTTGTACCTCTTGATATTTCTGGAAAAAATTATTTATCATGGGTATTGGATGTTGAAATCCATCTTGAGGCAATGGGTCTTGGTAATACTATTGTGGAAAAAAATGAATCCTCAAACCAAGACCGTGCCAAAGCTATGATTTTTCTTCGTCATCATTTAGATGAAGGATTAAAATCAGAGTATCTTACTGTTAAAGATCCTCTTGTCCTTTGGCGAGATTTGAAAGAAAGATTCGACCACCTGAAGTTGGTCGTTCTTCCAAAAGCCCGATATGATTGGCTTCATTTACGGCTGCAAGATTTTAAATCTGTCAACGAATATAATTCAGCCATGTTCAGAATCACTTCTCAATTATCATTATGTGGCAAAAAAGTCACTGATAAAGATATGTTAGAGAAAATATTTTCTACTTTTCATGTCTCTAACATGCTCCTGCAGCAGCAATATCGAGAGAAGGGATTTAAAAAATATTCTGAACTTATTGCATGTCTTCTCTTGACTGAACAAAACAATGAATTGTTGCTGAAAAATCATGAGTCCCGACCAACTGGTGCAAGTCCATTCCCTGAAGCGAATGCGACCCAATTTCAAAATTCTAGTCGACGTCGTGGACGTGGCCGTAGAGGTGGTTGTGGAGGAGGCCGCGGACGTGGTCGTGATCGTGGCCGTGGACGTGATCGTAGTAAATTTGTGTCCCGTGAAAATTTTAACCGTGGCAAACAACAAAATGTTTTCCAAAAAAGGGAAAATAACTACGATCAGAAAAATGGAGAAAAGAAAGTTTATGAAGAAAAATGCTACCGGTGTGGTATGGAAGATCATTGGTCCCGTACCTGTCGTACGGCTGAGCATCATGTTGACCTCTATCAAACATCATTGAAAAAGAAAGACAAAGGTGTTGAAACAAATTTCATTGATCAAAAGAATGACTATGATGATGGTGATGATGCTGACATGACACACCTCGATGTTGCTGATTTTTTTGAGCATCCTGAAGATGTCAACAAATATCCCATGATTATTTAGATATTTTTATGATACTTTATATCTTTCATGTAATTTCTTTTCCATTGAATATTTATTTTCGCATCTTTATTAATATTTATTTTTGTTTGAAATTTTCTTCCTGAAGAAGAAATGGATGTCAAATATTGGGATTAAATAATGGTGATGATGATATTTGTCTCATTGATAGTGCTACTACGCACACCATATTGAAAAATAAAAAATATTTTTCTTGTTTGAAAATAGGAGAGACAAACGTTAATATCATTAGTGGTAGTGCAAAATTGATTGAAGGCTCCGGAAGAGCCACTATATTTCTCCCTGAAGGGACTAAAATGTGACGCTCCCACTTCTCCCTAAGGCGAACCAAAGGGTATCCACGGGACGCCTGCCTAACTCTCGCCAGGACTCAAGCAATTCCATTCAAACTTATTATCGATCTACACAACACACGTAAATAACTTAAATACAGTAAATGCGGAAGCGTTCAACCTTAATAATATTCATTCATAATCCAACCCGTAGTCGGGGGTTCAAAGTACATCATGAATCCCAAAAGTTACATTTCAATTCCAGAAGTACAATCCAAAAGTCAAGGCATAGCCAAAAGTAATAGAAACCCTAAACAAAAGCACATCAGGAAGGTTTCTTCAATACATCGCCGAGTTCAATCCTGCTAAGGAAAACAAATCTACAGGGTGAGCAAAATGCTCGTGAAGCTAAGAACACACATGTAGGCACCTAGTTCAGGTAACAAGTCCAAGTAACAATTCAAGTAATAGCTTGCAAGTAATTAGTAATGCCAACAAGAATGAAACCAGAAACAATTCAAGGATATGGTAGCTCTCAGGAGCTAAGTTCCACTTCCTTTGCCAGTTCATTCGTATATCTTCCCGCAGTGACTCTCCGTCAATCGGGTTGATATTTTCAAACCGTAGATCACCACTTACTTCTCATCCGTCCACCATACACCGCTTCGGGCCCGCACTACATTTAGAAGGCTATACTCCACGAGTATGTCAAGCAAGATCTCTCAAATAGATCAAGCTTATCATGTAATTCTAATGGCTCACCAAGGTTTCCGACCAACCTCATGCCGGCTCGAGTTCCAAGGTCGGCCTATGAGTTTGGGCGTCCCCCATGTATCATGTAAGTGTCGAGGAGATTCACTCCAACGATGTATGCAATCATAGCACACCATGTCATGTATGCAAGCAATTGACAGGTTTAAATATGTATTTCAGGTCATGTAAATCAGGCAAATCATGTTAAGTATGAGTTATTTGTTTCAAATGAGGACGAGTGCGATAAAGTACACATTCGACTCTATTTTTCAAAACCAAGTAGGCTAAGCGGGTAATCAGGAAAGCCAAGCATGAATCAAGACCATAGAGTTCAAGTAATCATACACTTGACACTCACTGAACAAAACAAGAAGAAATATTTTCTGGAAGTTCAAGTGTTCACGGTAGGATCCTCTTGAAGGTTCTCGTGTGCGCTTGAGCAAATAATAATATATTATCATTCATATATCCCAATTATCAAGAAAGATTGTATACTAGTACAATCTAAGAAAATTTTACGAAAACGAATCTCAATTACTCGTAAATCGAGGTCCAACTGGAGTTTTTTAAAGTACAAGAACGATCGAGTTTTCATTTTGGAAAATTAAGTATAAAACGTTCAAGTAATATCAAAGGGAAAAGGAGTGCTTGAAAACTCCCTTCCTTGGGAATTCGGAAAATTTTCAGTTTTGATACGATATTTTTGAAAAATCTTATCTCACATTATACATGCCAAAAATTGGAAAAATTGGTACCGTTGGAAACCTTTTTGAAAGTACTAAAAATTCTTAGAAGACACTTTTCCATGAATCTAAGTGGAAGGTATTCAAAAATGAGCTTAAAGTTGCTGTTCCAGATCACCCAGGATTGAGCCGGGGTTGGTTTTTCGCTAACATTGGAAATTCGGCAGAATTCACTCGTTGCAAACCAACCCTTGAAATTTATAACTCAATTAGAGGTACAAGTAAGGTTTAGGACAGAACAAGCGGATCAAGAATCGGAGTTTCGAGCACCAAGATATGGTAGCTCAAAGTTGGGGAAAATTCAAGACTGTTGAACAATTTCCAGATTTGGGTTTTCGACTTTGGACCTTTAGTTAAATGTCAAAACGGATTTCGATTGGTACCAAATTTTGCAGTATAGTATTCCTATATGAAGGGTATCTCTCTATCAAATTTCGTGGAAAAATACCTTCGAAAAGGTGGTTAACCAATCAACCAAGTTTTTGAAATTACTAAGGCAAAACTGCTTTTATCTTCATTTCTCTCCGTTTCCAAACATTCGGCTAAGGAAAACCTCCAAACATGGTTCATTTGTGCAAGAAAAGTCTAAGGAACATTCATGGTACATTTGGTAGGTGTTTAGCACCAAGAAATTCATTTAGTAAGACCACAACAAGTCTCACATCAAATCTGTTCAAATCCAAGGGTTTTCAAGAACAAGGCAGTCACCGTATTTTGATCATAACTCACTCAATTTAACTAATTTGAGCATGGTTGATAGTGTTGGAAAATACATTCATAGGGCTATAATTTCACAGAAGAAATCGTTCTAATATTCAGCATGCAACTGACTCGAAATTAAGCCTAAAGTTGCAGCATCATCAAATCATTCCAGCAGAACAGAGAAACAGGGCAGCCTTCTTAAAACGATTGGTTTGGCTCGTACACTTGGAAAAAAAATGTCCATTTTATACCGTTGGAAAGGTGTGGATGTCTAGTTTCAAATTCCACTGACGGTACTCGATTTCGACGTTGGAGGACAAAGTTACGGCCGAAACACTATCGCTGGACAGAGCTACACGGAAACAGTTTTCCAGCTTGACTAGTTTCACAAAGAAATTCATTTGCCCAACCAAACCTCAATATTTTCCAATGAAAATTTTTACACAACTAATACAACATACAAACATCATATTCAAGCCATTAGATCATCAAAATTTTGCCTTAAAATAACCGAACAAGGCAGGGGCAGAATCGGAATCTTTCTATCCCATGAGTTCCTTGAGGTTTCTACTAATTACACTCCATTAATCCACCATTTCAAACACTAAACCAACATTATAAATAGCATCAATCATCATATCAGCCATCAAGACAGAGGTGGGAGTTCATAGAGCCCACCTTCCATTTTTTCAACAACAACAACAACCCATATGAAATTAAGAGCTAAAAGGTATACTAGAACTTCCAAAAATTGAAATCAGAAAGCTTGATCATGACTTACTCTAGTTGATGAATGAACAATTCAGAAATTTTCGGCCCTTCCTTGCTCCTAAGTGAGCCGTGAAAAACTCCCCATTTTTAGCTAGATATGAATTCCAAGTCTTAGGCTAAGTAGTGTTAAAATTTGAGAAGATTTGGTGGTGATTTGAGTAAGATTTTTAGAGGAAGATGTTGAGGAGCTTCGGTTGTTCCTTTGCAGTTTGCTAGCCGGCCATGGAAGCTTGGAGAAATGAGATGTTTGGTCTGACCCCTTTGGCGTACAAAGAAAGCTTAACGTCTAATAGTTTAGGTGCGCAAATAGTGCGCATACGCGTGCGTTTTGTGCTCGATTTCTCTTAAGTTTGTTGCACTAGTGCACTAAACCTCTAAGGCACTTACATTCATATAAATATTATTCCTTCTTAATTGTCCAAAAATAATGGTCCAAAGTCCCTCAATTAATCACGCGCGTGAAAACGCGTATTTCCAATTTAGGCGCGATAAAATGAAATCTTCAAGAAATTCTTGTAACGATCGTACCACTAACTATCACTTGAGTATTTAAACCTAAATTTACCTATTTTAGGACAATTGTACATATTTCCAAATTTTCGAGCTTATTGTACTCCCAATTAACTAGAGTTTTCGGACACGTTTTCACTTTTCACTAAACAAGTTTCTAAGAAAATAATTTTTGAAACGAAACACTTTAAAAATATAACGAAACTATAAAATCATGTACTTAGGTCTAATAAGGCTAGAAAATATTATTCGTGGCAAAAATCCAAATAAATAATTTATTAAGCCAAAATTAGGGATTTTAAAATAATAGATTTTCGAGTCCTCACATCCTCTCCCCCTTAAGAAATTTCGTCCTCGAAATTTACCTTGATTGGTGAACAGGCCTGGTTACTTTTCTCGAATTGCTTTTTCGACCTCCCAAGTTGCTTCCTCCAACCCATGGTTCTTCCAGTGGACTTTTACTAATGGTATCTGTTTATTCCTCAAATCCTTCACCTTCCTATCCAGAAGCTTAACCGGTTTCTCCTCATAGGTCAAAGTCTCATCAATCTCAATATTCTCTGGTTGTAAGACATGTGATGGGTTTGGGTGGTACCTTTTAAGCATAGATACATGGAACACATTATGAACGAGATAAATTCGGCGGTAATTCCAACTTATAGGTTACACTCCCCACACGTTGGATAATCTTGTAAGGTCCTACAAACCTTGGCTGTAACTTCTTTCCTTTTCCAGACATCAACCTTGCTTTCAAGGGCGTGATTCTGAAAAATACCAAATCTCCAACAGTAAACTCCAAATTTTTTCTCCGATTATCGGCATAACTCTTTTGGCGGCTCTAAGCGGTCTGAATTCTTTGTCGTACCAACTTTACCTTTTCATTAGCTTTCTCAATCCAAGGCACTGTGGTCGGGTCTAAAATTTTCCGTTCACCTATTTCGTCCCAACAAATTAGAGACCTACATTTTCGACCATAAAGTACCTCATACGAGGCCATTTGAATAGAAAAGTGGAAACTATTGTTGTAGGCAAATTCCACTAAAGTCAAAAACTTACTCCAATTTTCTCCAAAGTCCAGAACACAAGTCCTTAACATGTTCTCAAGTGTTTGAATTGTTCTCTCCGACCGCCCATCAGTCTAGGGATGATAAGTGGTACTAAAGTTCAACTTAGTCCCCAATATTCTTGCATCTTTTGCCAGAACCTCGAAACAAATCTCGGATCCCTGTCGGACACAACACTCACAGGTATTCCATGCAACCTAATGATCTCATTCAAATACAACCTGGCCAACTTCTCCAACGGGTACTTCATGTTAATCGGCAGAAAATGAGCCGATTTGGTCAATCTATCCACGATTACCCAAATCGCATCATGGCCTCTCTGTGTTCTTGGTAATCCCGATACAAAATTCATAGTGATATTCTCCCATTTTCACTCAGATATTTCTAGAGGTTGCAAAAGTGATGATGGTTTCTGATGTTCGATTTTAACCTGTTGACAAATTAAGCATGTTTGGACAAATTTAGCAATCTCCTTCTTCATGTTCTCCCACCAATACAGACTCTTCAAGTCCTGGTACATTTTATTCCCTCCTGGATGTACCGTAAATTTTGATCGGTGTGCCTCTTCTAAGATTTCCTTTCTAAGCCCTTCATCCTTTGGCACAAATACCCGATTCCGAAACCTCAATATTCCATCTGACCCCAGACTAAAATCAGTCTTGTCTCCCATTTTACCCTTTTCCGCCCATTTTTGCACTTTCGTGTCCTTTTCTTGAAATTCCTTAATGCGTTCCAAAAAAGTGGAAGTTACTATAATATTCCCCAAAATTACCTTCCTTGGTTCCAATCGAGAATTCCAGTAACTCACTTCTTCCAATAATTGAAACTCCTTAATCATTAATCCAGCCATTTGCAGTTGACGGCTCAAAGCATCAGCCACTACATTAGCTTTCCTTGGATGGTACTTGATCGTACAGTCATAGTCTTCCAGAAATTCCATCCATCTACGTTGTCTTAAATTAAGTTCCTTCTGTGAAAATAAGTACTTAACACTTTTGTGGTCTGTAAAAATCTCAAATGTCACACCGTACAGATAATGCCTCCAATTCTTCAAAGCAAAGACCACAGCTGCTAATTCCAAATCATGAGTCGGGTAATTCCCTTCATGCGGTTTCAACTTCCAAGAGGCATATGCTATCACTTTGTCATTTTGCATCAACACACATCCCAAACCTTCTTTAGAAGCATCTGTATAAACCACAAAACTATCCTTTCCGTTTGGCAAAGCTAACACAGACGCCCTTGTCAACCGTCTTTTCAATTCCTGAAAACTTTCTTCACACTTAGGACTCCATATAAACTTTCCATTTTTCTTGGTCAGCTCGGTCATTGGTCCAGCAATTCTAGAAAAATTTTTGATAAATTTCCGGTAATACCCTGCTAATCCAATAAAACTCTGAATTTCGGTAGGATTTTCCGGTCATTTCCATTTCGAAACAGCTTCAACTTTAGCTGGATCCACTTTAATCCCATCTTTAGAAATTATGTGTCCCAAGAAAGTCACTTCTTTTAACCAAAACTCACACTTGCTGAACTTAGCATACAATTGATACTCTCTTAAGGTTTGTAAAACAATTCTCAAGTATTTCTCATGGTCTTTCACATTCTTAGAATACACTAAAATATCATCAATGAACACTACCACAAATTGGTCCAAATAAGGCTTAAAAACCCTATGCATTAAATCCATAAAAGCAGCAGGAGCATTCGTTAACCCAAACGGCATCACGGCAAATTCAAAATGCCCGTATCTCGAGTTAAAAGCAGTCTTGGGTATGTCCTTCTCCAAAATCCTCAACTGATAATAACCCTGTCTCAAATCCAACTTCGAGAACACTACAACCCCTTACAATTGGTCAAATAATTCATCAATGTGGGGCAGTGGATATTTATTCTTAATTGCAACATCGTTCAAGCCTCGGTAATCTATACATAACCTCAAACTCCCGTCCTTTTTCTTAACAAACAAAACTGGGGCTCCCCACGGAGAATCACTCTCTTTTATAAAACCTTTTTCTAGTAAATCTTGCAGTTACAATTTCAACTCCTTTAATTCCGCTGGGGCCATTCGATATGGCGTCCTAGAAATAGGGGCTACTCCCGGAGTTACATCGATCTTAAAGGCTATTTTCCGTTCCGGGGGTAGGGATTCTAATTCTTTAGGAAAAACATCAGGAAAGTCTTTCACTATAGGCATGTCCTCCAAATTCACCTTATCACTAGGGGTGTTAATAAGAAAAACCAAATATCCTTGAACTCCTTTACTTAATAATTTTCTAGCCCGAATTCCTGAAATAAGTGCAGACGAAACTAATTTAGCCCTTACATCCAATTTCAGGGTTGCTTCTTCTGGAATACGTAACTCTACAATTTTCGTCCTACAGTTTAACTGAGCATTATAACGGACTAACCAATCCATCCCTAAGATTACATCGTATCCCTTAATCGTCAATCCCATCAAATCAGCCAATAATTTTCGTTCCCCAATCCAGACTTCACAATCTTGATACACCAAGTTAGCAATTAGACTCTGATCCCCAGTAGGCGTTTTAACCTCAAGATCATATGGTAACTTAATTGGCTTCAAGTCTATCCCACTCATGAAATTAGGTTTACAAAAGAATGTGTAGCACCTGGATCAATTAAAACCCTAACTAAACGGTGAAAGATTGGAATTGTACTTTCTACCACCTCAGTTGCCTCAGAAACTTGTTGATAATCCAGTGCATAAACCCTGGCCGGTACTTTCGGTCGACTTCCTTCGGCACTGGTTTGCTTAGAGGGTGACTTTTCGGGTCTCTGGGTATCACCTCCCGTCTTCATTTTGTTTGGACAATTCACGAGCTGGTGCTCGGTACTACCACAGGCCAAGCACTTTCCAAACTTCCTCCAACAGTCATTTTCAGAATGGTTGGATTTTCCGCAGTAACCACACGAAACTTGAGGGGTCACCGCTGAACCACTAGAAGGCGCTCTCCTAGCCTGTGTCAGTCCACTACGACCTCCTCTAGATAAAACTCCTCTCGAAACTCCAGCAGTCCTTGGTCCTCCCACTCCTCTTCCCATTTTGGAAGGCTGCACACTTTTACTAGTTTGTCCAGAAGCATGGCTAGAAAAGTTTCTCTTTCTACTGTGGAAGTCTCTCACTTGAAATCTTGCACTCTCAACCCTTTGTGCCTTCTCTAAAGTTTCAGTAAATGTAGAGATTTTGGCTGCGGCCAGGCCCTCTTGTATCTCCACATTAAGTCCCTGAACAAACCGTCTAATCCTTTTTCGCTCATTGGTCACCAGTTCGGGATCGTACTTTGAAAGCTTAGTAAATTTTCCTTCATACTCCGCTACACTAAGAGTTCCCTGTTTCAACTTGATAAATTCATCCTCCCTCTTCTCTTGAATTAAGGGCGGAAGAAACTTCTCATTAAATTCCCTTGTGAAATTCTCCCAAATCCAAGGGGTTTGAGTTCTCTCCCATTTTCCTTTTATCAGATCCCACCAAGCACGGGCTACTCTCTTAAATTGGAAAGCAGCGAAATTCACTCGCCTATCTTCAATGTAGTCTAAAGCAGCGAAAATGTTGGTCATCCTTTCTAACCAATTCTCTGCTACCTCAGGATCAGGTTCGCCGAGGAACTTAGGCGGGTTAAATTTCAAAAACCTCTCTAAGGCTCTATTCTCTCCTCTTTCTTGACCCCCATGTTGGTTGAATGGTCCAGGGCCTTGTCTATCAGTTAGGCGCTCTAGTATATCAGTCATCCTATTAATGGCAGTAGCCACTTGATTACCCTCAATATTTTTCTGACCTTGGATCGGTGCAGTTGCCGATCCCTGGTCACCCCTTTGAGGTTGGGCCTGTCTAGTCCCTCGCCCACGGCCTCCATAACCTAGGCGTGCCTAGGCGTGCCTAGTGCAAGAAATAAATAAATAAATTATACGGCGCATAGTAGAGAGCAGGAACCAGTCAAGAAACATCGAAAATAAGAATAATTTACATTCATTAACATATCAAGTTCATACAATTAGCAAGTCGTGGGGTAGTCACAAAAAATATAGCACACAGGTGCCACAAGAGTACTTTTAGTCACAGAAGACTAAAGTAAAAGCAAGTGCTTCAAAAATAAGCCACACAGTCTTGCAAAATACAATGGCCTCAGCACTTAGCATCACCCCTGTTAATACTAGCTATAGTAGTCAAAAAGATCAAAAGAAAAGTCTGTCAATCTAAACCTAGTCCGCAGCAGGACTATCAGGAGGAACCTCCTCCTCAGAGTCCTGAGCTACACCCATCGCCTCATCCACTAGCCTTGTGGTATCAGCTACGATATCGGAAGCCCGACTACGGACCTCCTCCCTCAACCTAGTAAGTTGAGCCCTAGTACTCTGAAACTCATCACGGACCACTGCAGATGTGCCCACCTCACCCTCGATCACCTCCTCGAGCTCGGCAATCCGCTCACCCTGAGCGCTAACCATCAGTCTAAACTCGTCCACCTCTGCCTGAAGATCCCCATTAAGATCCACTAGCTGACGACGCTCGTCGTCCAGAGCAAACACAAGGTGGTTCAGGTAAGCAAAGGTAACCCTACACGCACATCGGGGATATCTGTCAGATGGGGAGTAGCGTACTCGAGCTCTCCCAGCCAAAGCTCGATAGTAGATAGGCCTAGGAGGCGCTATATGACCATTAGCATGGTCATTCCCGTCAGCTGCCGGAGCTCCATTTCCATTTTCCATCCCTGCAAAATAATAGCACCTTTCGGGTTAGAAATTTAAATCGCTATCTAATTCGGATATCGTTTATGCATGCCTAACCCAATCACTAGTACGCTTCCAATACCTCTTAAGGTATAACTTAATTATCCGGTCTCAGGTCTTAAGGGTAGAGTATCTAATATGTCTCCCATATAGATCTCTAATCTAGCGCTAACCTAGCGCTCTGATACCAACTGTGATGCCCCCATTTCTCCCTAAGGCGAACCAAAGCGTATCCGCGGGACGCCTGCCTAACTCTCGCCAGGACTCAAGCTAATTCATTCAAGCTTATTATATCGTAAATACAGTAAATGGAAGCGTTCCAAGGTTAATAATATTCATCCATAATCCAAACCCGTACGTCGGGGTTCAAAGTACATCATGATCCCAAAAGTTACATTTCAATTCCAGAAGTACAATCCAAAAAGTCAAGGCAAGCCAAAAGGAATAGAAACCCTAAACAAAAGCACATCAGAAGGTTTCTTCAATACATCGCCGATTCAAATCCTGCTAAGGGAAACAAATCTACAGGGTGAGCAAAAACGCTCGTGAGGCCAAGAACCACACATGCAGGCACCTAGTTCAGGTAATAAGTCCAAGTAACAATTCAAGTAATAGCTTGCAAGTAATTAGTAATGCCAACAAGAATGAAACCAAGAAACAATTCAAGGATATGGTAGCTCTCAGGAGCTAAATTCCACATTTTGCCAGTCATTCGTATATCTCCCCGCGTGACTTCTCCGTTCAACCGGGTTGATATTTTCAAACCGTAGATCACCACGTATTTCTCATAGTCCACCATACACCGCTTCGGGCCGGCGCACGACATTTAGAAGGCTATACTCCACGAGTATGCCAAGCAAGATCTCTCAAATAGATCAAGCTTATCATGTAATTCTCATGGCTCACCAAGGTTCCCGACCAGGCTTATGCCGGCTCGAGTTCCGAGGTCGGCCTATGAGTTTGGGCGTCCCCCATGTATCATGTAAGTGTCGAGGAGATTCACTCTAACGACGTATGCAATCATAGCATACCATGTCATATATTCAAGCATTTGACAGGTTTAAGCATGTATTCCAGGTCATGTAAACCAGGCAAATCATGTTAAGCATGAGTCATTTGTTTCAAATGAGAACGAGTGCGATAAAGTACACACTCGACTCCATTTTCAAAACCAAGTAGGCTAAGCATGTAATCAAGTCCATAGAGTTCAAGTAGTCAAACACTTGACACTCACCGAGTATTAAGTGCAAGTAGAGTTAAGGAAAGTTCAAGCGTCCACCGTAGGATCCTCTTGAAGGTCCTCGTGTGCGCCTGAACAAATAATAGTGAATTATTATTCACACAACCCAATTATCGAGAAATAATTCGTGCACTATAACAATTTAGGGAATTTCGTGAAAAGGAACCTTAATTACTTGTAAATCGAGATTCGAGTGGCGTTTCATAAAGTACAGGAGCATTTAGATTTTTATCCTGGAAATCGAGGTTAAAACGTTCGCATAATGTCGAAAGAATAAAGAGTTCTTGGAAAACTCTATTTCCTTGAAAGTTAGAAAATTTCAGTTTTGATATGAATTTTTGAAAAATCGTATCTCATTCGATACAAGTCTAAAATTGGAAAACTTTATACCGTTAGAAACCTCTCGAAAAGTACTAAAAGTTCTTAGAAGACACTTTTCCACGAATCTGAGTGGAAGGTATTCAAAAATGAGCTTAAAATTGCTGTTCCAGATCACCCAGGATTGAGCCGGGGTTGGTTTTTCGCTAACTTTGGAAATTCGGCAGAATTCACTCGTTGCAAACCAGCCCTTGAAATTTATAAATCAGTTAGAGGTGCAAGTAAGGTTTAGGACAGAATAAGCGGATCGAGAATCGGAGTTTCGAGCACCAAGATATGGTGGCTCAAAGTTAGGGAAAATTCAAGACTGTTGAACAATTTTCAGATTTGGGTTTTCGACTTTGGACCTTTAGTTAAGTGTCGAAACGGACTTGGATTGGTACCAATTTTTGTAGTACAGTACTCCTATATGAAGGGTATCTCTCTATCAAATTTTGTGGAAAAATACCTTCGGGAAGGTGGTTAACCAATCAACCAAAGTTTTGAAATTACTAAGGCAAAACTGCCTTTAGCTCCCTTTCTCTCGGTTTCCAACCATTCGGCTAAGGAAAACATCCAAACATGGTTCATTTGTGCAAGAAAGGTCTAAGGAACATACATGGTACATTTAGTAGGTGTTTAGCACCAAGAAATTCATTTAGTAAGACCACAACAAGTCTCACATCAAATCTGTCCAAATCCAATGGTTTTCAAGAACAAAGCAGTCACCGTATTTTGATCATGACTCACTCAATCTAACTCGGAATTGAGCATGGTTGATAGTGCTAGAAAATACATTCCTAGGGTTATAATTTCACAGAAGAAATCATTTTAAGTTTCAGCATGCAACTGGCTCGAAATTAAGCCTAAAGTTGCAGCATCATCAAATCATTCTAGCAGAACAGAGAAACAGGGCAGCCTTCTTAAAACGATTGGTTTGACTCACACGACTGTAGAACAAATGTACATTTTATACGTTGGAAAGTGGATTTCTAGTTTAATCACCAACGGCACTCGATTTCGACGTCGGAGGACAAAGTTACGGCCGAAACACTATCGCTGGACAGAGCTACACGGAAACAGTTTTCCAGCTTGACTAGTTTCACAAAGAAATTCATTTGCCCAACCAAACCTCAATATTTTCCAATGAAAATTTTTACACAACTAATACAACATACAAACATCATATTCAAGCCATTAGATCATCAAAATTTTGCCTTAAAATAACCGAACAAGGCAGGGGCAGAATCGGAATCTTTCTATCCCATGAGTTCCTTGAGGTTTCTACTAATTACACTCCATTAATCCACCATTTCAAACACTAAACCAACATTATAAATAGCATCAATCATCATATCAGCCATCAAGACAGAGGTGGGAGTTCATAGAGCCCACCTTCCATTTTTTCAACAACAACAACAACCCATATGAAATTAAGAGCTAAAAGGTATACTAGAACTTCCAAAAATTGAAATCAGAAAGCTTGATCATGACTTACTCTAGTTGATGAATGAACAATTCAGAAATTTTCGGCCCTTCCTTGCTCCTAAGTGAGCCGTGAAAAACTCCCCATTTTTAGCTAGATATGAATTCCAAGTCTTAGGCTAAGTAGTGTTAAAATTTGAGAAGATTTGGTGGTGATTTGAGTAAGATTTTTAGAGGAAGATGTTGAGGAGCTTCGGTTGTTCCTTTGCAGTTTGCTAGCCGGCCATGGAAGCTTGGAGAAATGAGATGTTTGGTCTGACCCCTTTGGCGTACAAAGAAAGCTTAACGTCTAATAGTTTAGGTGTGCAAAAGTCAACCGCAAATAGTGCGCATACGCGTGCGTTTTGTGCTCGATTTCTCTTAAGTTTGTTGCACTAGTGCACTAAAACTCTAAGGCACTTACATTCATATAAATATTATTCCTTCTTAATTATCCCAATATAATGGTCCAAAATTCCTCAATTAATCGCGCGCGTGAAAACGCGTATTTCCAATTTAGGCGCGATAAAATGAAATATTCAAGAAATTCTTGTAACGATCGTACCACTAACTATCACTTGAGTATTTAAACCTAAATTTACCTATTTTAGGACCATTGTACATATCTCCAAATTTTCGAGCTTATTGTACTCCCAATTGGCTAGAGTTTTCGGACACGTTTTCACTTTTCACTAAACAAGCTTCTAAGAAAATAATTTTTGAAACGAGACATTTTAAAATATAACGAAACTATAAAACCATGTACTTAGGTCTAATAAGGCTAGAAAATATTATTCGTGGCAAAAATCCAAATAAATAATTAATTAAGCCAAAATTAGGGATTTTAAAATAATAGATTTTCGAGTCCTCACATAAAATTATTGTAAATAATGCACTATTCTGTCCCAAATCTCGAAGAAACTTATTGAGTTTTAAAGATATCCGCGAAAATGGATATCATATCGAGACAATGACTGAGACAAATGGTGAATTTTTATTAATCACAAGTATCATTTATGGGAAAAAATGCGAAATAGAAAAATTACCTTTTTTTTCTTCTGGGTTATATTATGCACAAATTAGTGCAATTGAAATTCATCTCCTAGTAGACCAGAAGTCTACTCTTCCTAATGATTTTATGGTTTGGCATGATCGTCTCGGACATCCCGGATCTATAATGATGAGACGAATAATTGAGAATTCACATGGCCACTCATTGGAAAATCAAAAAATATTAAAAGCCAATGAATTCTCTTGTGTTGCTTGTTCTCAAGGGAAACTAATTATTAGACCATCACAAGTTAAAGTTGGGACTGAATCCCTTGCATTTCTAGAACGAATTCATGGTGATATATGTGGGCATGTAGATTCATCATGTGGACCATTTCGATATTTTATGGTGCTAATTGATGCATCAACTAGATGGTCACATGTATGTTTATTATCTACTCGCAACTTGGCATTTGCGAGATTGCTTGCTCAAATAATTAAATTGCGAGCACAATTTCCAGATTATCCAATAAAGAAAATTCATCTAGATAATGCTGGTGAATATTCGTCACATGCTTTTGACGATTATTGTATGTCCATTGGAATAACTGTTGAACATCCTGTAACTTATGTTCACACACAAAATGGTCTAGCCGAATCACTTATTAAATGGCTACAATTAATTGCTAGACCAGTGTTGATGAGATCTAAACTTCCTTCATCTGCTTGGGGACATGCTATTTTACATGCAGCAACACTTGTGAGAATTAGGCCGACAAGTTATCATACTTATTCTCCCCTACAATTAACTTTTGATTATGAGCCCAATATTTCTCATTTACGAATATTTGGTTGTGCAGTATATGTCCCAATTGCACTGCCTCAACGTAGTAAATTGGGCCCCCAAAGAAGATTGGGGATATATGTCGGATATGAATCACCTTCAATCATTAAGTATATGGAACCATTAACAGGTGATTTATTTACTGCGAGATTTGCAGATTGCCATTTTGATGAATCATATTTTCCGACATTAGGGGGAGATAAAAATCAACCTAAAAAAGAAATTATTTGGAAAAAATCGTTGAATTTCTTTGATTCTCGTACTAAAGAATGTGAACTAGAAGTTCAAATGATATACATTTGCAAAGAATTGCAAATCAATTATCGGATGCATTTAACGACTCCAGAAGAGTTACTAAATCACATATTCCTGCTGAAAATGCTCCGATTAAAATTGATGTCCCTGAAGGACAAATTACAAGTGCTAATGAGTCTAAAGCACGCTTGAAGCGTGGGAGACCTCTTGGTTCTAAAGATAAAAATCCTCGAAAGAAAAGAGGAGTAGATGAATCAACAATTAGTGACAAAATTCAACCTCCTGAAGAGGTCGCTCCTAAAGAGCCAATTCTTGAAGAGAATGAGATTATAGAAAATTCAATAAATTTTGTCACTTCAAGAAAAAGTTGGAACCGAAAAGAAATAATTATTGATAATATTTTTGCATATAACGTAGCACTTGATATTATGGCAGAAGACAAGGATCATGAGCCTAGATCGGTTGATGAATGTCGACGTAGAAATGATTGGCCAAAATGGAAAGATGCGATCCAATCTGAATTGGACTCACTGGCTAAAAGAAAAGTTTTTGGACCTGTAGTCCAAACACCTGAAGGTGTAAAGCCAGTAGGATATAAATGAGTATTTGTGAGAAAAATGAAATTGTGAGGTATAAAGCTAGACTTGTAGCCCAAGAATTTTCACAAAGGCCTGGATTTGATTATGATGAAACGTATTCACCTGTAGTGGATGCTATCACATTTAGATATCTTGTGAGTTTTGCAGTACATGAAAAATTAGATATGCGTCTAATGGACGTCGTTACTGCATATTTATATGGGAATCTTGAAAATGATATTTATATGAGAATCCCCGAAGGATTCAACATGCCTGAAGCATGCAAATCAAATTCTAAAAATATTTATTCTATTAAATTACAAAGGTTTCTGTATGGGCTCAAACAATCTGGACGTATGTGGTATAATCGCCTCAATGAATGTCTGACTAAAGAAGGTTATACCAATGATCCAATATGTCCATGTGTTTTTATTAAGAAAAATGGATCAAATTTTGTGATAATTGCGGTATATGTTGATGATCTAAATTTAATTGGAACTCCTGAAGAGATTCAAAATAGTGTTGAATATTTGAAGAAAGAATTTGAGATCAAAGATTTTGGAAAGACAAAATTCTGCCTTGGTTTACAAATTGAGCATTTGAAAGGTGGAATTTTTGTCCACCAAACTGCTTATACCCGGAAGGTATTAAAGCGATTTTATATGGACAAAGCACATACATTGAGTACCCCAATGGTTGTCAGATCATTAGATCCTAATAAGGATCCTTTTAGACCACGAGAGGAAAATGAAGAGATACTTGGTCCTGAAATACCATATCTCAGTGCAATTGGTGCACTAATGTATCTTGCTAATTGTACAAGACCTGATATATCATTTGTAGTAAATTTATTAGCAAGATTTAGTTCCTCGCCTACAAGACGACATTGGAATGGTATTAAACATATTTTTTGCTATCTCCAAGGAACAATAGATCTTGGTTTATTTTATTCAAATAAATCCAAACCTGAATTGGTTGGTTATGCTGATGCTGGGTATTTATCCGACCCGCATAAAGCAAGATCTCAGACTGGTTATTTATTTACATATGGAGGCACAGCCATTTCTTGGCGATCTACAAAGCAATCACTAGCCGCCACTTCATCGAATCATGCTGAAATAATAGCAATTCATGAAACCAATCGAGAATGTGTTTGGTTAAGATCAATGACCCACTATATTCGAAAGAATTGTGGGTTATCCTCCGGGAAAAAAAATCCTCCAACTATATTATATGAAGATAATGCAGCTTGTATAGCTCAATTGAAAGGAGGATATATTAAAGGAGATAGGACGAAACACATTTCACCAAAATTCTTTTTTACTCATGATTTGCAAAAGAATGGTGAAATTGATGTGCAACAAATCCGATCAGATAATAATCTGGCTGATTTATTTACCAAGGCATTACCAACTACGACGTTTGAGAAATTGGTGAAGAGTATTGGAATGCGACGATTAAAAGATCTCAAATGACATTTGCATCAGGGGGAGAAAATTATTACACAAGAATAGTGTACTCTTTTTCCTTCTCTAGGGTTTTTGGTCCCACTGGGTTTTTCCCTAGTAAGGTTTTAACGAGGCATATTCTTTGTGTAATGGACATCCAAGGGGGAATGTTATGAAATAACAAAAAATGTGGATGTCCCTTTGTATTCCCAAGGGGATTAATTCATGATTTTATGGCTACATTATGTATAGAAGTTACAATCCATAAATCTATTCATGTAGTAGAGAAACCGTTTCATAGGTTTTTTCATATTATTGTAGTAATGGATGTTTAATAGGATTTATGTACCTTTAATCTTGTAGTGCCTATATATAGAGGTACATTGAGACCCTTTGGGTGACTTTTGTATCTTGTTGAAATATAAGGATATCTTTCTCCCTTTTCTCTACTTCTTAATTCTATTGTTAGTATTATTTACTAGTTTTATAAATTGATGCTAATAGACTAATTAACATATTTACAATAACAATAATTGATGCCCAGTACACCACTCATGCAACTTTCAGAAACTGTAAAGAAACAAACAACCTCACTTAGTGGATAAATTCCATTATTCTTCTAAAGTTATATGACTATTACGAAGAACAATACGCTTTAAAGTTATATGAGTACAATCAATTAACATATCTAGTCTATCGGAGATTGTCAATCTTTCCAATTGATTTCAATTGCTGATGTGGTGCCTCCTTATTGGTCAATTAGTGATAGCCTTCCAATTGATTGTAATTTGATCAAACATACGCTTGTGATTCATCAATTGATGGTAGTCCTTCCAATTGCACACAGAATTGATGATGTGGCGAGTTTTGATTGAATGGGAGATGGTAATTAACATATTGCATGTGGGATTGTGCTAAATTTTGGTCTTTTATTAATTTTTCCTTTTCCAACAATAAATTGTGCTAACAAAAAATTAGCCTCCCTTTTTTTTTCTTCTTGTCCAGCAAAATCACGTTTAACTACCAATCTTTCTTGATTAATTAATCATTATTAATAGCTCATTAATAATGCCGTGTTTTTTGACGGTAAATTAAATATATGTTCCGCCTTTTATTGCCTAACAGATCACACCTAATTACCAATTATTTACAATTATTGACACTCTCGTTTGGTTGCCAAATGAATCATAATTAATTATCTTTTTTTTAATTGCATGTGTTATGCTCCAACTGTGACAAAATTGGCTCCTTTTTTTCCGTAAAAACAACCTTGCACATCGCGTTTCTCTTTATTATTATTATTTTTTGGGAATGAGAGGGGAAGACATTTAACAATTATTATCAAATTCTTCTAATTATCTTTACTTATTATATTATTAATTCTGTGCAAACGATTGATAATGTGGTGCCTTTCCAGTTGTGTTAATAACGTGGCAACAGGTACGTTTAGTTACAAATTTTTAAAGTTTTCTCAATTAACTATTAATAACTAATTAATAGTTTCATGCATTTGGTCGCACAACACACCACGTTCAGTTATCATTCCACTCTTAATTGTTAATTAATTATTTGATATTTTTGCTATTTTATTGCCTCAAAAGTGATATCTAATTATCAGGTTTTTGCAATTATTACCACTTTCGTTTGTTTGCTATATAAATAACAATTACTTATCATCTTTTCTTTTCAATCACTCGTGTAAGCTCCGATTGTGAAAAAAATTCCTCCTTTAAAAAAATATGGCGAATTATTTTTTTAAAAATGGTTTTTTTCCCACGGAATGAGTGGGGAAAACATTTAATTATTATTACCAATTTTGTGTAGCTTCTTTTTCCAGTTTTACGCAAACGCTGGATTATGTGGTGCCTTTCCTGTTGTGTTAATAACGCCCTGTTTCTTTTGCCGAATGAATTATGTTATTCAACGTGTCCTTGTGCTAAGAAAATTGGCCTCCCTTTTTCTTGGCTTGTCCAACAAAATCACGTTTAGCTACCAATCTTTCGCTATTAATCATTATTAATTAATAGGTAATTAATATGGCTGCTCTTTTTTTTTTGTTGGCGCCTAACAAATCGCAGTTGATTTACTCAATTTTTTCCTATTAATTTTTATAATTTAATTTAATTACTGATCCGCCCTTTGTTGTGTAACAGTACAAACTAATTACCAATTATTTACAATAATTAACACTCTCTTTTTGTTGGCAAATAAATCACAATTAATTATCTTTTTTTTAATTGCTTGTCTTATGCTCCAACAGTGACAAAATTGGCTCCTATTTTTTGCCAAAAAAACTACCGAATCATCTTTAAAAGAAAATGTTGCTCTTTACTTTTGTGGAAATGAGAGGGGAAGATGTTTAACTATTATTATCAAATTTTCACAATTATCTTTATTTATTATTAATTCTGCACAAACAATTGAAAATGTGGTATACCCTTCCAGTTGTGTTAATAACTTGTTAACGGATCATGTTTAGCGACAAAGTTATAAAGTTTTTTCAATTAACTGTTAATAACTAATTAATAGTGTCGTGTATTTGGTTTCCCAACACACCACGTTTAATTATCGATTTCTCACTATTAATTGTTAATTAACTAATTTATTGCCATTCTTTTCTACTTAATTGTTATTTGCTTATTTTATTGTTTCACCTATTATCCTTAACAATTTATATTTAATTACCATCTTCTTTTAATTATTAGCTTTGTCTTTTTTTTTTCCTGACATGTTGCATTTAATTACCATTTCCTTTTTTAGATTAACAACGACTTTGTTTCTCCGCCAGCAAATCTTACTTGCTTGGCTAATCTTTTGCAGTTTGTCATTGTCTCATTCCCCAACACATACGGAATAAATCAGCATCCTGTTCCAATTATATGTTACACATTTAATAATGCGGTTATGTGAGGACGTGTTAATGTTGATCCTACCTGAGAAATATGCTTCTTCTTATTTTTTTTCTTTCATGTTTGGATTGTAAAAAATTACACTTTATTTACACACACTAATTTGCTTGTATCATTAACACATTTTCTAATCATCTTTTTATCTCACATACATCATATCAAAAAAGTACTACAGTACTTTTTCCACAAAATTTTGTCAAATAATTTACAATCCAAAAGTGTTACATAATTTTTTCTGTTGTAACTTGCCTTCTTATTACTAATTGACAACTATTTTTGTTAGTAAATATTTTGTTCTTTCAATTGAAACATATACATGTTTTCTCAATTCCTTAATACACTGCATTCTCAGACATCACTTGTCTTCCTTTGCAGACGAGTGGTTGTACCTGACCCGAATGATGGATGTTTTATTTCACTATATTACCCATCCCTTGTGTGTGAATTTACACTTCCACTCAACAGGCCTTACAAATTTTTTTTCCCACTTTCCTTAATGTCACTCTGCACTCTTGTTAAGAGTCACCTGTTTTTGGTTTCGTTGATTGAGGTGGTTCTATGTTTTGCATTTGTACAATGGTTGCAGAGTTTATCTGTTTTTTCCCACCGGATGTTTTAGTGATTATCATCATGATTAGCGGTAATTGTGCATCTACTACATTCTTTCTTCTATTCTATTGCTTTTGTTTCTTCGCTAGACCGAAAGCAATAATAATCATAAGCTGTTTTTACTTCTTCTTTTTTGCCGAACGATAGATTGTTCAACCTATCTAGTCTAGTCTACGGGGAAGGGGCAGGGGATGGTCAACTAAGACAGCAATATTGTGGAAATTGTGACGCCCCTATTTCTCCAAGGCGAACCAAGGGGTGTCTGTGGACGCCTGCCAGCTCTCGTCAAGATGGTACAAATTCATTCAAACTTAAGAATAACAATTAGTATAAAAGTAAATTAGAGGAGTCAATTCCTTAATATCGATTAATCTTACATCATAGTTACCAATATCTTACAATCCAAAATATACAGCTTCAAAGGTTTCAAATGAATAATTCAAAATTCTAATAAAAGGCACAAGTCAACCTTCCATCACTCTTCATTTCAGCTCCTGTTAAGAGTAAGTCAACGGGTGAGCGGATGCCGTGAGCCAGAATACATGCAGCATATTTCAATATGTAGGAATCTTGATGAGTAATCTTATGGAGATAAATTGTGAAGGACAATCAGGGTGATGTAGGAATTGAATGAGTAATTTTAGGAGATATTTTAGGTAAATTAGTGGAGGAAATCAGGGTGAATAAGCTGTCTCCAAAATTAAGGGTATTAGATGTAGACTTTCCTTGTTTAGTGTACCAGAAAATTGTATATATAGATTAGAATGAATTGTAGGAAATATACAGAATTAATAAAATCTCTTTAATTCCTTTCCAACATGGTATCAGAGCCCGTCTAGGGTTTTGGGAAAAATACCACCTTTGCTTCTTGTCAATTCCAGCCTTAATTGCTGGTTCCTTTCTTATTCTCTCCAGCCTTCATTGCTGTTCCTTTTACTATACATTTTTTTCCTCCTATTCAATTATGGCGGATGCTACATCCTCAACGCGGCAATTGTCTTCAACTGTGGAAGAAGAACAAAGTGCACGGAACACAACAGAGCTTCAAAACATCCAGGCGGCATATAGACTAAATGGAAAAAATTATTTGAAGTGGTCTCAATTGGTTCGAACATTCCTGAAAGGAAAAGGAAAGTTGAGTCATCTATTGGAAATAGCACCGGAGAGTGAAATGGCGGGGTTTGAAGCATGGGAACAAGAGGATTCAATGATCATGTCTTGGTTATGGAATTCCATGATTCCTAAAATCAGCGATACATGTATGTTTCTTCCTATAGCAAAAGCAATTTGGGATGCCCTTCATCAGACATATTCCAAGGTTAATGATGCAGCTCTTATCTATGACATCAAGACAAAGACAACTGGAGCAAAACAAGGGACAAAAATAGTGACGGAGTATGCCAATTTTCTGCAAAACCAGTGGCAGGAACTGGATTATTACAGGACACTTGATTTGAACTGTAGCAAATGTGCAGCATTTATCAAGAAGTTCATAGAAAGGGATCAAGTTTATGATTTTTTGGCTGGCCTAAACTCTGAATTCGATCTTGAACGAATTCAAATTCTGGGCAGGCCAGAATTTCCCTCTTTAACAGAAGCAATATCTCAGGTACGTGGAGAAGAAAGTCGCAGGGGTATTATGTTAGAGCTACCTTCAATAGAAAATTCAGCCCTTTTAAGTTCCAAACCTCAGCGGTTGGTACTGAACAAGGTTGCTGCGGACAAGACCAATCAAACAAGTGGGCAAAAGAATCGCGAGGAGTTGTGGTGCACATACTGCAAGAAACCATGACACACCATAGATCAATGCTGGAAACTACATGGGAAACCACCCACTCGTGAATGGGGACAGAAAGGTGGCCAGCAAAAACAGGCTCATATGTCGGTTCAAGATCCAACTCAAGTGATTGGAGGGTTTAGTATGGAGGAAATTGAGAAGCTTAAAAGTATGTTAGAAACAGTTGACAAACCAGCAACCAACAATTCTCAATCAAGGAATCCGGGTATGTGTTCATTGACACTTTCAGGTAAGGCTCTAATCTCTTTTGCGTTTAGTGTTTTAGGCAATGAGTTTAGGAATGTCTGGATTCTTGACTCTGGTGCTATGGACCATATGACTAATATTTCAAATAAATTCAAAACCTATAACCCCTGTCCTAGCAATAGAAAGATTGTTGTTGCAGATGGTACTACAACCACTGTGGTAGGTATCGGAGATGTCCAAGTTACTCCAAATTTGATTCTTAAAAATGTTCTTCATGTTCCTCAATTATCTACAAATTTGGTTTCTGTAAAAAAACTTGCCAAAGATCTAGCTGGCTCTGTTATATTTGATGAATCCTGTTGTGACTTCCAGGACCGGGGCTCGGGGAAGAGGATTGGACTAGCTAAGGAGCATGATGGACTCTATTACTTGGATACATCAAGTCAACCAGAATTTAGTAAATCTGCCCTGTCCACATTGTCTTCACCCTCCAATAAGGATATCATCTGGTTACATCATAGACGTCTAGGTCATGTGTCTTTTTCTGCACTAAAAATAATGTTTCCCTCCTTGTTCAAGGGATTTGATGTTCAGTCTTTTCATTGTGATATTTGTGAGTATGCCAAACACACTCGTGTACCATTTCCTATCAATAATAAACGATCGTCTTCTCCTTTCTTTTTAATCCATAGTGATATTTGGGGGCCATCGACTATTCCAAACATCTCAGGGTCTAAGTGGTTTGTCACATTTATCGATGACTGCACAAGAGTCTCTTGGATCTATTTACTCAAAAATAAGTCTGATTTGAGTCATATTTTCCCTGTTTTTCATGCAATGATTCAAAATCAATTTGGCACCAAGATAAAACACTTTCGTTCAGATAATGCTCGTGATTATTTCAATCAAACCTTGAGTCTGTTTTTCCAAAAAGAAGGAATCATACATGAATCATCCTGTATTACCACTCCACAACAAAATGGAGTGGCAGAACGGAAAAACCGACATCTTCTTGAGTGCACTAGAGCCTTACTGTTTGAACAAAGTGTGCCAAAAGCATATTGGGGAGAAGCTGTACTCACATCAACTTATGTCATAAATAGAATTCCTTCCAGGGTCTTGGGGTTTCAAAGTCCACTAGAGAATCTATCCAAATTCTACCCCGATATTCGATCTTCCTTTAATCTCACTCCTCGAGTTTTTGGATGTACTTCCTTTGTTCATGTCCATAGTCATAATCGTGGGAAGTTAGATCATCGTGCTCTTAAGTGTGTCTTCGTGGGGTACTCATCTACTCAAAAGGGTTACAAATGTTATCATCCACCTACTAGAAAACTCTATGTCTCGGCAGATGTTACATTTGTTGAAAATAAGCCCTATTTTATCACTCCTTATCTTCAGGGGGAGTTAGATACACTTGAAGATAAGGAGTTAAAATTTCCCTCCTTAGAGTTGTCCACATCTGAGTCATCCAAATCTGAATTCCAAGAGTCAATTCTTCAATCTGATGTGGTAGAAGAAAAAAAGGAAGATCGTAAAATCTATGACTGGTTCCGGTTTGACCAAGTGTATGCAAGGAAAGGAGATCCCATCGTGGTTACAAGGCAAGAACAATCCTCTAAACCAAGCTCCGGGAATGAGGTAACAATGAGTGAATCAAATCTGAATTCTACACCACCGACCGACCATTCTTCCAGCTCTAAATCACCTTGTCCTGAGCCTCTTAGCCCTGACCAGGACCTACATCTACCTATTGCTGTAA